>NC_062579.1:79091271-79328771 GCF_022837055.1 Prionailurus viverrinus | reverse complement strand
ATATCATGCCACTCCCTTTTGCCTTGCCAAGGTTCTGTTGAGAAGTCTCCAGCTAGCCTTGTGGGTCTTCCCTTGTGAGTTAAGTACTTCTTTATTCTTGCTGCTTTTAAGATTTTTCTTTGTCACTATATTTTACACATTTAGTTTCATTTTTAGTATATGTGCTGCCAAAGCGAGCACTAATTCCAACATATCTTAGTGTTGGCCTGCTTTTTTTTTTATTTTGATGGGAGTTTTAGGTGCCTCCTGGAATTGGATGTCTATTTCTTTTTCCAGATTAAAGAAATTTTCAGCTATTATTTCTTCAAATATTTTCTGTCCCCTATACTCCCTCTTTTTCTTTTGAGGCTCCTATAATACCAATGTTATTATGTTTAATGGAGTCACTGAATTTCCTAAGTGTATTCTTGCATTGCCTAGTTTTTCTTCCTCTTTTTTGTTCAGCTTTCTTATTTTCCATTATTTTGTCTTGTAGGTGACTAATTCATTCTTCTGCTTCTTCCAAACTGCTCTTCATTGCATAAACCCTGTTTCCAATCTCATTTCTTGCATTATTCATCTCTGATAGATTCTTCTTTAACTCTTTTATCTCTGCAGTATGTGTTTCACTGATGTCTTCTAGTTTTTTTCTTTTTTTTTCTTTTTTTAAATGAAATTTATTGACAAATTGGTTTCCATACAACACCCAGTGCTCATCCCAAAAGGTGCCCTCCTCAATACCCATCACCCACCCTCTTCTTCTAGTTTTTTCTTAAGCCAATGAGTATCCTTAGGATTGTTGCTTTAAATTCTCCATAAGGCATGTTACTTAGATCTGTTTCACTTAGATCTCTGCTCATGGCCTTATCTTGTTCTTTCATTTGTGATAAAT
Organism: Prionailurus viverrinus; assembly: GCF_022837055.1. Lineage (NCBI taxonomy): Eukaryota > Metazoa > Chordata > Mammalia > Carnivora > Felidae > Prionailurus > Prionailurus viverrinus. Next base: position 79,327,900 of record NC_062579.1, on the reverse strand, counting down.
TCCTCCATCTTTGCATTTTATCCACATATCTGCTTTCTGTGTTAGAAAAGCCAGTTATATTTCCTGCTTCTGAAAGTAATATTTTTATGAAGAAGAGGTGATAGAGTGCCCAGGGCTTAGTGCTTTAGGGTGCATCTCCAGTGTGTGCTGTTTGCTCTCTGATGTTGTGTTTTGGCTTCTCTATCTTCAGGCCAGTCATCTACAGAGGTTTCCCCTGCTTGCTGTGGGCAGTGTTTGGTCCCAGGTCTGAATGTGGTGAGTTTTAAGTAGTTGTGGTCTGGTCTACTTGTGAAATCAGACTTGGCACCACTTCTACCATAACTTGCCCTGCAGAACTTGCTGGTTAGGAGATGTGGCTGGTTAGGGGGTGGCACATCCTCTAGTTGTCTGGGGAGGTGCCCACCATACTGGGACTGAGGAAAGCTTGCCTTGGAAGGGCAGTACCACCAGAATGCAGAGGGGGGCACTTGGTGTAAGCAAGTTAGGCAGTCACTGTCAGCTCTGTACTGCTTCTTGCTGGTGGCTTTGTGTTTATGCTGAGGGGCAGGGGAGAGAAATGGCACCAGCCAGCTCCTTTTTTCCCAGAGAGTTGTCTGCATGAACACTGCCTCTCAGAGATGTGCTCTGAAAAGAGCCAATAATATACCTACTGTGTGCCCAAGGTGTTCTTCAAATTTCTGTTTCCACAGTCTTCCTCCAGGTTTTTTGTCTGCATTCTTTCCAGGAACAGTGCAGGGCCCTCTGGGCCCTATCCCTATCAAGCCCCACTTTAAAACTCTAGGCTTTAAGCCCCACTGGTTGCAGGAACTCACAAAATTCATTCCCTCTCATTTTCCAAGCCAATGGCTTTTGGGAAACATTCTTTTGTGTTTCCCTGTGTGCACCTCTCTCTCTCACCATTCTCTATGACCATAGCTCCTTCCCCTCTAAAGCACCCAGCATCTGTTTCTCCCATTAACCACATCTCCACATTTCCTAATTTATTTGATGAGGACTATTCTCTCCTTTTAGTTGTGGAGTTTGTTTTGTCCGTTTTCAGGCCAATTTCTGGAGTTTAGAATGATTTGATAGTTAACTCACTGTGTTTGTAGGACGAGATGAGCCTAGGGTCCTCCTACCCCACTGCTATCTTCCTCTCCTCTGTCCTATTTTTAATTTTTTGAAGATCCTCCATAGTGTTTTCCTCAGTGGCTGCACCAATTTACATTCCCACCAACAGTGCAAGAATGCTGTGTTCACCACATCTTCACCAACACTTGTTCTTGTGTTTTTTATTTTAGCCATTCTAAAATGTGTGCAGTGATATCTCATTGTATTTTCTTTTTAAAATTTGTTAACATTTATTTATTTTTGAGAGACAGAGTGACAGAGCATGAGCGGGGGAGGGGAAGAGAGAGAGAGGTAGACATAGAATCCAAAGCAGGCTCCAGGCTCCAAGCTGTCAGTACCGGGCCCAATGCAGAGCTTGAACTCATGAACTGTGAGATGATGACCTGAGTCAAATGCGGATGCTTAACTGACTGAGCAGCCAGGCACCCCTCATTGTGGTTTTGATTAGCCTTTCCCTTATGATGAATGATATATTTTTAATTTTTTTTCTTATTTTAAAATTTACATCCAAGTTAGTTAGCATATAGTGCAATAATGATTTCAGGAGTAGATTCCAGTGATTCATTCCCTATGTATAGCATCCAGCGCTCATCCCAACAAGTGTCTTCCCTAATGCCCCTTATCTATTTTGCCCAACCCCCTACCCACAACCTCTCCAGCAACCCTCAGTTTGTTCTCTATATTTAAGAATCTCTTATGTTTTGTACCCCTTCTCGTTTTTACATTATTTTTCTTCCCTTTCTTTATGTTCACCTGTTTTGTATCTGTAATTCCACATATGAGTGAAATTGTATATTTGTCTTTCTCTAATTTTGCTTAGCATAATACCCTCTAGTTCCATCCACATTGTTGCAAATGGCAAGATTTCATTCTGTTTGATTGCTGAGTAATACTCAAATGTGTGTATATATATATATATATATATATATATATATATATCCATTCATCTGTTGATGGAAATTTGGGCTCTTTCTATACTTCGGCTATTGTCAATAATGCTGCTATAAACATTGGGGTACATGTGCCCCTTTGGAACAGCACACTTGTATCCCTTGGATAAATACCTAGTAGTGCAATTGCTGAGTGATACTGAGCATCTTTTTATGTGTCTGTTGACCACCTGGATGTCTTCTTTGGAAAAATATCTGTTCATGTCTTCTGCCCATTTTTCATTGGATTATTTGTTTTTTTGTGTCTGTTGAATTGTACGAGTTATTAATATATTTTGTATATTAACACCTTATTGGATATGTCATTTGCTAATATCTTCTCCCATTTAGTAGGTTTTCTTTTAATATTGTTGATTTTTTCCCTTGCTGTGCAGAAGCATTTTATTTTGATTTAGACTCAACAGTTTATTTTTGCTTTTGTTTTCTTTCCCTCAGGAAACATATCTAGACAAATGTTGCTATGGCCAATGTCAGAGAAATTACTGCCATTGCTCTCTGTTAGGATTTTTATTGTTTCAGGTCTCACATTTAGGTCCCTAATCCAGTCGGGGTTTATTTTTGTGTATGGTTTAAGAAAGTGGTCTACTTTCATTCTTTTGCATGTAGATGTCCAGTTTACCCAACACCATTTGTTGAAGATACTAGTTTTTTTCCATTGTATATTCATACTTCCTTTGTTGAAGATTAATTCACCGTATAATTGTGTGTTTATTTTTGGGCTCTCTATTCTGTTCTTTCAATCTTTGTGTCTATTTTTGTTCCAGTACCATAGTGTTTTGATTACTAAAGCTTAGTAATATAACTTGAAATCCAGAATTGTGATACCTTCAGTTTTGTTTTTCTTTCTCCTGATTGCTTTGGCTATTTACGTTCCTTTGTGGTTCTGTACAAATTTTAGGATTGTTTTTTTCTACTTCTGTGAAAAATGCTGTTGGAATTTTGATAGGAATTGCATTAAATCTTTATTTGCTTTATATAGTATGGACTTTTTAGCAATATTGGTTATTCTCATCCATGAGCATGGAATATCTTTCCATCTTCAATTCTTTCATCAGTGTTTTATAATTTTCAGAGTACAGGTCTTTCAACTCCTTGGTTAAGTTTATTCCTAGGTATTTTATTGTTTTTGCTATAAATGGAAATCGGATTGTTTTCTTAATTTCTCCTTCTGCTGCTTCATTATTAGTGAATAGAAATTCAACAGATTTCTGTATATTGTTTTTTTTTTATCCTGCAACCATACTGAATTCATTTATCAGTTATAGTAGTATTTTGATGGTGTCTTCAGAATGTGCCGTATATAGTATCGCGTCATCTGTAAATAGTGAAAGTTTTACTTCATTACCAATTGGGATGTCTTTTATTTCTTTTTGTTGTCTAATTGTTGTGTGTAGGACTTCCAGTACTATGTTGAATAAAAGTTGTGTGAGTGAACATCCTTGTATTTTTTCTGACCTTAGGGGGAAAACCTCAGTTTTTCACCATTGAATTTGATATTAGCTGTGCATTTTTCATATATGGTCTTTATTATTTTGAGGTATGTGCACTCTAAACCTACTTTATTAAGAGTTTTGTTTTGTTTTGTTTTAAATCACGGATAGATGTAATTTGTCAATTTTATTTTGCAAATCTATTGAAATAATCTTATGATTTTTATTCTTTCTCTTGTTGCTGTGATGTATTGATTGGCAAATATTTAACCACTCTTGTGTCCTGGAAATAAGTCCCACTTGATTGTGGTTAATGATATTTTAAACATATTATTGGATGCAATTTGTCAATATTCCGTTGAGGATTTTTGAATCTATATTCATCAGATTTATTGGCTTCTAGATCTATTTTTTTTGTAGTGTTTTTATGTGGTTTTGGTATCAGGGTAATGCTGGCCTCATAGAATAATTTTTTGGAATAGTTTGAGAAGAATAAGTATTAACTCCGTTTTAAACCTTTTGTAGAAATCACCTGTGCAGTCATCTGATCCTGGACTTTTTTTGTTGTTGTTGGGAGTTATTTGATTATTAATTCAATTTCTGAATATATCCATTAAGTTCATCTGGACCAGTGTATCATTCAAACCCATTGTTTCATTGTTTATTTTCTGTTTAGATGATCTGTCCATTGATGTAAGTGTGATGTTTATAGTCTGTTCACATTTTTATTTTTTCCTTATTCAATTTTGGTAGGTATATGCTTCTAGGAATTAACCCACTTCTTCTAGGTTGTCCAATTTGTTGGTGTATAATTTTTCATAATCTTACTTTTTTGTGTATTTCTGTGGTGTTAGTTATTTCTCTTCTTTCATTTGTGATTTTGTTTGAGTCCTCTCAGGTTTTTTATTTTTATTTTTTTAAGTGTGGCTAGAGGTTTGTCAGTTTTGTTGATCTTTTTAAAGACAATCTCCTAGTTTCATTAATGTGTTATATTGTTTTTTTTTAGTTTGTTTTTTGGGGTATTTTTGCTGTAATATTTATTATTTCCCTTTTTTTATTTTGGCTTTAGGTTTTGTTTGTTCTTCCTTTTCTAGCTTCTAAAGGTAAAAGGTTAGGTTCTTTATTTGAAATTGTTTTTGCTTCTTGAGGTAAGCCTGTATTTTTATAAACTTCTCTTGTAGAAAATTTTTTCTGCATCCTAAAAGATTTTGGACCATTGTGCTTTCATTTGTCTCCATGTAGTTTTTATTTCTTCTTTGATTTCTTGGTTGACTCATTTATTGTTGAGTAGTATGTTATTTAACCTCCATGTAGTTGTGCTCTTTCCAGATTTTTTCTTGTGGTTGATTTCTAGTTTCATGAGGTATGTGTTATGGTCAGAAAAAGATGCATGGTATGATTTCTATATTTGATAATTTATTAAAACTTGATCTGTGGTGTACTATGTGATCTTTTCTGGAGAATATTCCTTGTGTACTTGAAAAGAATGTGTATTCTGTTGTTTTTGGATGGAATGTTCTGAATATATCTTTGGATCCATTCTGTGGTTTAGGATGGAATGTTCTGAATATATCTGTTGGATCCATCTGGTCCAATGTGTCATTCAAATCCACTGTTTCCTTGTTGATTTTCTGTTTGGATGATTTGTCTGTTGATATAAATGTGATGTTAAAGTCCCCTAATATTATTATATTACTATCAATTAGTTCCTTTATGTTTGTTATTAACTGCTTTGTGCATGTGGGTGCTTCCATTTTGGGTGCTTCAGTATTCACAATTGTTATATCTTCTTATTGGATTGTTTTTTTTATATAGTGTCCTTCGTGGTTTCATGTTACAGTCTTTGTTTTAATGTCTATTGTGTCTAATATAAGTATTTCTACCCAAGCTTTCTTTTCACAAAGATTTGCATAACAAATGCTTCTCCATCCCTCACTTTCTATATGAATGTGTCTTTAGGTCTAAAATGAGTCTCTTGTAGGCAACATATAGATGGGTCTTGCCTTTCTGTCCATCCCATCACCCTATCTCTTTTGATTGAAACATTTAGTCCATTTACATTCAGAGAAATTGATAAGTATGTATTCATTTCCATTTTGTTACTTGTTTTATGGTAGTTTTTGTAGGTCTCTTCTATTCCTTTCTTCTCCTGCTCTCTTCTCTCACAATTAGTTTGCTTTATTTAGTGATATACTTCGATTTCTTTCTCTTTATTTTTTACATATCTAATACTGGTTTTTGAAAATTGGTTACCATTCACTTTGCATATACATCTCTACATATAGTAATCTATATTAAGTTGATGGTTGCTTAAGTTTAAACTCATTCTTTACTCCCCCATTACAGCATTTTAGGTATATGGTGTCACACTTTATATCCTTTTATTTTGTGAGATTTTTGATTGAGTTTTTAGATATACTTATTTTTGAATGCTTGTTTGATTCCTACTTTTCTCACTCCTACTTATGATGTTTTCTCTCCACTCAAAGAGTCCCCTTTAGCATTTCTTGTAGGGCTTGTTTAGTGGTCATGAATTCTTTTAACTTCTGTTAGTCTGAGAAAATCTATCTCTCCTTCTATTCTGAATGGTAGCTTTCTGGATAGAGTATTCTTGGCTGCAGGTTTTTTTTCCTTTCAGCGCTTTGAATATATCATGCCACTGCCTTCTGGTCTGCAAACTTTCTGCTGAAAAATCTGCTGATAGCTTTTTTTGGGCTTCCCTTGTATGTAACTGTTTTCAGTTTTCTTGCTACTTTGAAAATTCGATACCACTGCTTTTTGTCATTTTAATTACTAGGTGTCTTGGTGTGGGTCTCCTTTGGTTATTTTTCTGGAAGCTATCTATGTCTCCTGGATCTGGATATCTCTTTCCTTTTGCAGATTTGGAACACTTTCATTTATTATTTCTTCAAATAAATCTTCTGCCTCTTTTTCTCTCTCTTCTCCTGGGATCCTTGTAATGCCAATGTGACTATGCTTGATGGTGTCACTGAGTTCCCTAAGTCTATTTTCATTTTGTATTTTTATTTTTTTCTCTCACCTGATAAGCTTGATTGCTTTCTATTACTGTCCCCGCCCCCAGATTGCTTCTCCATTCCTCTGCTTCCTCTAGTCTAATATTTATTTTATGTAGTATATTTTTAATTTCACTTATTGTGTCCTTTATATATGATTGATTCTTTTTTAACTCATTGTTAAGAATCTCACTGATGCTCTCCACTATTTTCTCAAGTCTACTGACTGTCTTTATGATCATTACTTTAAATTCTCTATCAGGCATATTACTTATTTCCATTTCACTTAGGTCTCTTGCTGTGTTTTTGTTCTGTTCTTTTATTTATGGAGTATTTCTCTTTTTTCTCACTTTTTCTAACTCTCTATATTTGTTTCCATATATAAGGAAATTCAGTTATATCTCCTGATCTTGAAAGTAGTTCCCTTATGAAGAGCAGGTCCTGTGGTACCTTGTAGCCCAATGTCCTCTGCTTACCAGAAGCAGATACTTCAGGCGTGTTTTCTCTGTGTGTTGTGTGCACCCGATTGTTGTGACTGAGCTGCATTTGCTTTCAGTCCAGTCAGCTACAATGCCCCTCTTTGGCTGTTGTGGGCACACTGGGCAGAGTTTGGTTTCTGTGCTGGTAAATGGTCAGTCTGGGGTTGTTGTGGGCTTGTAGTAGGGCAGGGTCAGCAGTTAGATCACATGCTTCCTCAGCCCATCTGCTGGGGCTGGAGATGCACTAAACTTCAGGACTCTGTCTTTGTGCTGTGTCTGAGAATTTTTGTTGGTGGGTGGGGCTGGCATTCAGATCAGATTCCTGCCCCCAGACCATCTGCTGGGGTTGCAGTTGCACTGATCAGCAGGGCACTCTCTCTGCACTGCCAGTTATACAGTTTGGCTGCTGGAGCTGCAGTTGCACTGGTGGATGTAGTTATCTTCCCTTCTCCCCAGGGCAAGAGTGGTGGCACTCCCTGCTGGTGCTTCTTCAAAAGTGTGCTGTGGGAGAAGTTGCTTTGGACGCATATCTGCCAAGTGGGGCTGGATGGTTGGAAGTAGATCTGCAGGAGAATGTGGGGACAGGGCGTGCTGTGTTAAGAAAATAGGTGGAGAGTGTTTGGGCTGGCTCCTGCAAGTGTCTGGGTATTTAAGCATGGTGCAGAGTAGGGGGGTGGGTGAGAAATGGCATAGGTCAGCTGTTTTGTTCCTGGAGAAGTCTCTTAATGATCCCTGCCCTTTAAGTTCAAGTTCTGAGATAAGTAATTTAATCTCCTTCTTGTATGCAGACACTTTTCAGACTTCTGTGCCTATATTGTATCCTGGTGGTTTATTTGTTATACTGGCTCTTTAAGAGCAGGGATTCAGTTTTCTATTGCCCTATGGTTCTCCTGGAGCTAAGCCTTGCTGATTGTAAAAATTCACAAAGTTAAGCCCTACTGGTTTTCAAAGCCAAATAGCATGGAGACTTGTCTTACCAGTGCAGGTCCCCATCCCTGGGGTGCCTGGTATGAGGTCTGATCCTCTCACTTCTCCTTGCTTGTAGTGTCCATCCCATTTGTGGTTGATCTCAACTGGGGTTTTGTTGCTGACCATGTCTCATCCTCTTCCACTCTTTTCATGTAGCCTCCTTTTTAAGATTAACTGTGGAAAGTCTTTTCTGACAGCCTTTATGTCGTTTTCTGACTTGCACTGATGTGGCAGTTATCTTGGTGTGTCCATAGGATAAGGTAACTTAGGATTCTCCTCCTCTGTCAATCCAGCATTTCTTATCTAATGCAGTTAGAAGACTAAATTAGCACTTTATCTTGTAAATTACCAAATTACAGAAATAATTTAGTTCCCATCATTGACAGGTCATATTTGTCAGTTAGTCATTGAATTAAAAAGAATAAGAACTTAAGAACAGGAAAATTGAGAGAATTAAAGAATACCTCAAGCCCAAAATGCTCCCCTTGACTATAGTAAAAGTCCCTCTCCTCGTTTAATGAGGCTCCCTTTTTCTTAAATACACAATACTTTCCTTGCCTGTGAAATTTAAATTGCAAGAATAAGCCAATTTTCCTAGCGCCACCACTCCATACTCATAAATGTCTCCAAACCTATAACTAGAGAAAGATACCACAAATTACCCACAAACTGGGGTATAGGATCAAATATTAACTCAAAAGTAGGAGAAAAATGTATACACCTTAAAAGAACTATGAAACTGTGGAATTTTGAACTATGGAATTTCTAAAACAAAATTCTAAGCAATTTGAGTGAAAATGGATTATGGTGGTTTTCATCCAAAGAGAGATATACTTCATTTTAGATATGAATAAATTTGATATGGTTACACTTCCTAGAGATTCTATATTCGATGTGCCAACTGCAGCAGCTTTACACAAGACTTAAGTTGTTGTTTTAAATATGTTTCAAAAAGACCTTACATATCAGCTGTCAATCAATCAATCAATTTCATCTTAGGGAGGGTGTATTTCCAGAAAGCATAACTGAACAGCAGTTATGAATGGGGGGGGGAGGTAGAGTACAGGGACTGTGGAGACTTTGGGTGGGGGAAGAGAATCAAGATTGTAGAAGAAAGGAAAGAGAACTAACAGTTGTTGAATCCTGGTTATATGCCAGGCACTATATAGGAGCTTCCAGACACCACCTCTACATTTCACTTGACACTACTGATAACAACATGATGTAGGGATTGTTATCATTTCACTATAAAGGTGTTGAAACCAAGGTTCTGGGATATTAAGAAACTTGCCCCAAATTACATTTACTACATAGCAAAGACTTGATAGAAGCACAGGACTCCAGAGCACAAAACAGGTGAGTCTGCAAGGGGAGGGATGCCCTTATTATATGTCAGAGACAGATCCTGCAGTTATTATCTACTAGCAAGGCTCAGCTGATTCAAATACATCAGAAAACAAGCTGTGCCATTGTCTGAATATGCCACCAGAAGGCACAGGTTTAGAAAGTTTTCTTTCTGAATAGTCTTTTCTTTTTTCTTCCGTAGTGACTGACTATAGTTGAGAGAGCATAATGTGTTTATACCAGAAGTGATCATGGACTGAACTCAGTGTCAGGAGATCTGAGCTTTTCACTGCCTTGCTGTGGAACACATGGACCTATGACCATCCCATATGTGAGGTGTGCCTTTTTCTGTTCATATGGGTAGTTAAAAAGATCCCTTGAGTTCAGGGCTGGTATTTAGCATTTAACTCTGAAACCTCAGTGCTGAGTGTGGTACTTTTCACATAGTAGGAGCTCTGTCTATTTTTGATAAGAAACAATGTTACAGCATAATAATCCTCTATCTAATCACTGCCTTTTCAAAATCCTCCAGTGGTTTTTTAATGCCTTCAATGTAAAGTCTGTACTGTTTAACGTGGCTTCCATGTTCCCCCACAGACTGTGATCTAGGCTTATCTCAAACTAACCTCTGTTCCCTTAACCCCCAACCCTCACTTAACATGTGCACATCCTTAATGTAGTCCTGAAATAGTGTCTGGAGTTAGATGCTTCACATCATGCCCTGCATATGGTAAATACTCTTTAAGCAGGAATTACTGTTGTCACTTCTGCTGCTGCTACTACTACTACTAGTACTAGACCTAGAAACTCGCATAGGCAAGGGGGAATTCAGGTCTCCTTACCGAGTTCAAGTGGTTTTTGCTTCCACGGCTTCTTTGTAACACACAGGTCAGTTCACAGTTAATACTGGAGAGTGAAATATTTGATTCCACTCTCCTTGGCTCCTTCTGCATCCTGTTCTAGTCCTGTGACCCAGGATATGGCACAGAGGATTTTAGTGACCAGAGGATAAAACCGGTTTCACCTGAACGGACATAGATGTGTGTAGCATCAGAAGTCTAGAGTTGGAAAGTACTTTTTACATCATCTTCTCCAGGCCAATGCATAAATAATTTCTTTTTTTTGCAAGGTGAGTTTATTTTTTTAATATAATTTATTGTCAAATTGGTTTCCATACAAAACCCAGTGTTCATTCCAACAAGTGTCCTCCTCAATGCCCATAACCCACTTTTCCCTCTCCCCCACACATCAACCCTGTTTGTTCTCAGTATTTAAGTCTCTTATGGTTTGCCTCCCTCCCTCTCTGCAATTCTTTTTTTCCCCTTCATAAGCAGAAATAATTTCTATAGCAACTGTTAGAGAGGCTCATCCAGACTCTGCCTGTATGTACCTTTCCTTCAAAAGGTTGCAAATCCCAGCACTGTTTGGCCCTGATGCATACACAGTCTTTATTCTTCTGCCTCTTGGCATTTTTATTCATGGTCTTCATCCTGGCTGCTGAAAAGACACATTTTCTAACATGAAACTAGATCTATCAGCTATGACAATTATCCTTTTCTTTTGTTATAGATGAAGGATTTGGCAGGTAAAGCAATCATTCAAAGTTCTACCTTTATCATTTTTTACTTTGTTCCTTTTGGCCTTGATTTTGTGCATCAGCTTTGAAAATATCATCTCAGAGTTAACGCTGGGGTTAATGAGTAACTAAGAGTGATCTACTTTTGCAATGCAGGGCATGTTATAAAGATGGAAAGATTTTGATTTCTGAGGGATGCAAGTAGCTTCTTGGACATGTACTGTAAGTATTTTTTTTTCTCTCTCTTTGGGAACTTTGGACATCTCTATCTGCTAGTCAGACTCCCAGATCACTTTGAGCTCCAAATTCCTAGCTCAAGAGACCAAGGTCTAAGTGTGATCATCTGATAATTGACCTCCTACCACCTTCTGCAACTTTTACAGAAAGAAGAATCTGGTGACATGGAGAGATTGGATAGAGGTGTTGGGCAGGGGGTTGGGGTGGAAGAAACTGGAGATAGTGTGACCTGCTAGGAGCTTGTCAAGTAGTTCAGGCCATGAACTGAGACAGTGGCAGGAGAAAGGAGCTATTTTCAGACACATTTAGAATGTAGTACTCATAGGGAATTACTACTCAATAGATATAGGGAAAGATAATGAAGGAAGGTCCTAGGATGACTCCTGGGTTTCTGGCATGGGAGTCTCAGTAGATAGTGCTGTAGAATGAAGATGAAGGAGCAGGTTTGAGAGCTAGGGATATGATGTGTTTACCTTTGGAAACTTTGAGATTTCCAAATTGAAACTGAGATATGTGTGGAACATTCTAGTGGCTATATCCACTAGGCAGTTGGACAATTGTCTGGTAACACAGAATAGTCATCTGTACTACAGTATATAGTTTTGTGTGGTGACAGGTGAATTCCTAGGAGTGGATGAGATCACTCAGGAAGAGAATAGAGGACTGAGTAATGACTCCTGATCTTTTCCTTCTGATCACTTATGTCCATGGTTACTGGATTCCACAGCCAAATCTCTTACTCCACAGCCTTGTACCCTTCAAGGCTCAGAGAATATTACATCATATTTTCTGGCTTCTTTTCTAATAATAAAAAAACCATGAATGACTATAAGAATAATAATGTTGAGATGCCTTGTAATTTAGAAATGACTCTTTAGATAATACTGATGGTGAGAGAGATCTAAAATGCAAGAAGCTAGGGGTGCTTAGATGGCTCAGTCGGTTGAGCATCCGACTTCAGCTCAAGTCATGATCTCGTGGTCTGTGAGTTCAAGCCCCACGTCCGGCTCTGTGCTGACAGCTCAGAGCCTGGAACCTGCTTTGGATTCTGTCTCCCTCACTCTCTGCCCCTCCCCTGCTCATGCTCTGTCTCTCTGTCTCTCTGTCAAAAATAAGTAAACATTTTTAAAAATTTTAAACAATGCAAAAAGTTATACTTTCATCTTTCTGTTGTTTGAAAATAGTTCTGTGGCTTCTGTGCATTGCATGAATGCTTTAATTTCAGCTCATGACCTTGTACATGGCTCCATAAACCTTCCACCTCAACTAAATATATCTTGTGAAAATTATTCTCCTTTGCCTGTTATCCAAAGGAAAGTACAGATGTTCTCTCATTTATTAAAGATTTTATCTTAAGAAAAATACCAAATTATCCAAAATTCTAATGTACAAAAAATAACAGAGAGGCATTGCTAGTTTTATCAAGATGCCTCCCTCTGTAAAAGGCTGCCTCTGGAAGAAATAAAAAAATAATTTAATTTTCATAAATGTAATTTACTCACAGAGTTTTCATATGTTGCTATTACATTTGAAAGACAGCCCATGCCATTTATGGCTCCAGAAAGCCACTTTTTCTCCTCCTTGTCCCTATTAGATGGGTCTTCAGTTTTTCAGAAGAGATAGGCCTCCACACAGTCCCTGGTGAGCACACCATTAAATATTTTCTATTGTTTTACTAATTATAATGGGCAATTATGTTTCTGGATCAAAGTTTTCATCCAGCTAAGATCCCCCAATGGTTCTCTCACCTCATCTCTTATAGATTACCTTCCTTCCAAAATGCCACTGTTCCTCTATCTGGTGCTCTTGGTACTTGGGCTTCACTGTGCACCCCCTAACAGATCTGAAGGCAAATTAACCACCTGCAATACCTCCCAACAAAATGCCACTTTTTATAAGATGTCATCCATCAATGCTGACTTTGCATTTAACCTGTACCTGAGGTTCACTGTGGAGACCCCAGATCAGAACACCTTCTTTTCCCCTGTGAGCATTTCTGCAGCTTTGGCCATGCTCTGCCTTGGGGCCTGCCACAACACCCAAACTCAAATCATCGACAGCTTGGGGTTTAACCTCACAGACATCCCAATGGCAGAGACCAGAAGGGCTTCTGTCATCTGATCTGTTCATTGAATTTTCCAAAGAAGGAATTAGAATTACAAGTGGGAAATTCATCGGGAAGCAGCTGAAGCCACTGGCACAGTTTTTGGATGATGTCAAGAGCCTCTATGAGACTGAGGTCTTTTCTACCCTCTTCTCCAATGTTTCTGCAGCCCAGGAGATCAACAGTCATGTGGGGAAGCAAACCAAAGGGAAAGTTGTAGGCCTCATTGAAGACCTCAAACCAAACACCATCATGGTCCTGGTGAACTATATTCACTTTAAAGGTAAGTCTCTAAGGTATGCATTTGTAGGTCAGTGTTCCAATAATCTGGTGGGCACTCTGGAGAGCTCATGGTCTCTTCCCACTAGCATCAGTAGGTGTGCCTCATATCACAGTGACCTGCTCCACTGGATATGGCTATGTGTAGTTTTGGATCTTCCAGGAGGGACACATAGCTCTGTGGATGAACTCAGGAAATTTCTAGGGAAAGGGTAGTTTCAGAGAGGTGAGTGACAATGGTATGAACATCGTGCTCACCTCTAGCTAGAAAATCATGGTTTCCAAAAGATCTGGTGAGGTTGGACAAACTTGTACTTAGAAGGTAAATAGACTTGGGTTTAAACCCTACTGCGACTCTCACTTTCTGTGCATTCTTGGGCATGTTACATAAATATTTCTGTCATGTAAAATGTACCCACTATGTGCCAAGCACCATGCTACATGTATGGTTTGCACACACTGTCTCATCTAATCATTAAAAGGGCCTAAGTTCACAGTTAATGAGTTTCAGAGCTGGTACTCCCACCCAGGTTTGTCTGATTCTAAAGCTCGTGCTTGTAACAATAAGAAACATGTGACTCTTTTCTGAAGGTCTGTGCCCAAATGATTTCTCCTGGTTCTACAGCACATGTCAGCCACTTTTGGTGGAGGAGTGAACAATTCTTGGCCACAAACCACACACTTATAGACAGATAAAATGGCAGAACAGATCTGTTGTCTCATTTCACCCTGTGTGTTGGATGTGCTTATACCTTTTTACAGAAGAAGAAACTGTGGCTCTGATGGGTTTAGTGTAAGTATAGTGTTTTTGAACACAGGTTGAACAGCTGTTGAGCATGGAGTCCAACATCCCTGGGTGTGACTCCTGGCTCTGCCATGGGCTAGCTGGGAGACCATGTAAAGTCACTTTCTCTCCCTGGTCCTCAGTTAATCACTTGTAAAACTGGTTGACAATAGGTACTTACCTATGTGGTGGTCTTAAGTACCAGATAAGATGACTGATGTAAAAAACCACATTGGCATTAGTACTGGTTTATAAAAAGAACTCTTTTCTTTCTGTATTTTAAGCCCTGTGGGAAATCCTTTTGATCCATCCAAGACAGAAGAGGGCTCCAGCTTCTCAGTGGACAAGAACACAATAGTGCAAGTGCCCATGATGCACCAGATGGAACAATACTATCACCTGGTGGATACAGAGCTGAACTGCACAGTTCTTCAAATGGACTACAGCAAGAATGCTCTGGAACTCTTTGTCCTTCCCAAGGAGGGTCAGATGGAGTGGGTAGAAGGGGCCATGTCATCTGAAACACTGAAGAAGTGGAACCACTTACTGCAGAAGGGGTAAACATCTTAGATGATGTGAGAAGTAGAGGGTGGGCATAATCTTACAGGTGAAACAGAATTCAACAGAAACCCAGAGGTAGAAGACTTACCCTGAACCACTTAACAGCTGTGTGATGACTACAAAAATATACCTAGATCATACTCTGTCAGTCCTTTTACCAAGCACTTACATACTTCATTTCATTTAAGCACATCAACAAACCTGCAAAGGAGATAATATCATAGGAATTTTCAAATGAGGGGTCAGGACTAGAAAGAGAAAATAAACTCTCCAAAGCCAGTTAGCTAGTAAATTGACGTCTTCCCAGAAACCAGCTAGAGCTTAGAGGGTGGGTAGGATTTTGACATTAAGAAGTAGGTGGGGGGAGGCACCTGGGTGGCTCAGTTGGTTAAATGTTCGACTTCAACTCGGGTCATGATCTCACAGCTCATGAGTTTGAGCCCCGCATCGGGCTCTGTACTAACAGCTCAGAGCCTGGAGCCTGCTTTCGATTCTGTGTCTCCCTCTTTCTCTGCCCCTTCCCTGCTCATGCTCTGTCTCTGTATCAAAAATAAATAAACATAAAAAAATTAAAACAAAGAAGTAGGTGGGAAGCCAGACTGGGTTGGGAGTGCTAAAGGGAAAACCATAAAAATTTCCAGGTGCTACCAATTGACATTTATGCCACTGGCTCCCCAAAGTTGTCCAACACCCCAGAGATGTTTCTTTTTGATTATAAATGAGTCACATCTTCCTACTTCCAGTGCTATAGTCCAACATTGGCTGAACCAGAGCTCATTTATTCCAGGATAACTTCTAAGATTTTGAAACCATGTATTGACCTGAATAACAACAGTTGACAATACCTAGGGGAGGAGCATATCCTAATATAATACAATGGTGTCAGACATAGGAAGGGAATGAGGAGCTTGGTGTGCTGATAGCCATGTGTTACCTCTCCCTTCCCCCAAAGGTGGATTGACTTGTTCCAAAGTTTTCCATTTCTGCCACATATGACCTTGGAGCCATCCTTCTGAATATGGGCATCCAGGATGCCTTTGCTGATAATGCCAATTTTCTTGGACTCACAGGGGACAGTGGTCTGCAACTTTCCAATGTAAGTTGGTAGAGTGGAGTCCCTTGAAGGTATCAGCTGGAAAGGCCATTGAAAGTCAGTTAATTCAATTATCTCATTTTATTAATGATGATTCTTAAAACCAGAGAGGAAGAATGATTCCTCCTATGCCAGATTCACTCCAGAATCATTCTCATTACACCCAAACAAGTCACTGTGACAGTTACTTTCATTCCTGACCTTCATGTCCTAAAACTATTCTGATAGAAGAAATTAATGATAAGAATTAATTCTGGTGAGATAGAGTTCTGGAGGAGGTGGCAGTGGAAGAGGAAACCATAAGAAGTGATTTCTAGAGGCAGAAAGCCATGGGAAAAGGGGTGGCTCCCTGACAGCTAGCTCTAAAACCACCAGATTCATTAACTATACTTATCCAATTAGCCTTCATATTCAAGTACCATCAACAGTGTGATAAAGGGGTAACTCTGCCTTTCCCTTTCCTTTCTTGCTTCCAAACTGTTCCAAAGACATTTTCTGTTACTTGGGATCAGCAGTGTTTGTTGCCCCCCTTTTCCACAGGCTGCCCAAAAGGCTGTGCTGCACATTGGGGAAAAGGGAACTAAAGCTGTAGTTGTCCCCGAAGTCAGATTCCTGGATCAGCCTGAGATAACGCTCCTTCACCCTATCATCCAATTTGATAGATCTTTTCTGTTATTGCTTTTGGAGAAAAGCACCAGGAGCATCCTCTTTCTGGGGAAAGTTGTGGACCCAAAAGAAGTAATTGGGAAATAGGCTGTTGGCTAATTGCATGTGCTTGTTACAATAATAAGCAAACAAACAAAACAAATGGTATGGCCTGATGTGATTGGTGTGGGCTTGGATGTGCTTTCCTTTATGCAAGAATGAAGTTTGGACCCTATCCAAACTGTATTGGGTGTGAAATAGGCCACTCCAGTAACCAAATATTCAGATACTCAGTGAGTGACTCATTACCCAAAGCACAAAAAGGTACCATGTCAGTGCATTCCTCTTTGTCAAAATCCCTTCCCCCTACCCACAAGTTAGTTAGTTCCAAGGAATTTGAGCTGACAAGTGCACCCTCTTCTGCCTTCTGGAGAATAGTTAAAATTCAGGTCAGATCCTCATAATTCATTATTATTATTTTATTTTTATTTGTTAAAATGTTTATTTATTTATTTTTGAAGAAATAAAACACTTTATTTTTTTACTCAAAACATTTATTGTATTTATTTTCTTTTTTCAAATGTTTATTTATTTATTTATTTATTTATTTTAATATGAAGTTTATTGTCAAATTGGTTTCCGTACAACACCCAGTGCTCATCCCAAAAGGTGCCCTCCTCAATACGCATCACCAACCCTCCCTTCCCTCACACCCCCCATCAACCCTAAGTTTGTTCTTAGTATTTAAGAGTCTCTTATGGTTTGGCTCCCTCCCTCTCTAACTTTTTTTCCTTCCCCTCCCCCATGGTCTTCTGTTAAGTTTCTCAGGATCCTCATATGAGTGAAAACATATGGTATCTGTCTTTCTCTGTATGGCTTATTTCACTTAATATAACACTCTCCAGTTCCATCCATGTTGCTACAAAAGGCCATATTTAATTATTTCTCATTGTCACTTAGTATTCCACTGTATGTATAAACCACATCTTTTTCCATTCATCGTTTGATGGATATTTAGCCCTTTTCCATAATTTGGCTATTGTTGAAAGTGCTGCTATAAACACTGGGGTACAAGTGCCCCTATGCATCAGCACTCCTGTGTCCCTTGGGTAAATTCCTAGCAGTGCTATTGCTGGGTCATAGGGTAGGTCTGTTTTTAATTTTTGAGGAATCTCCACACTGTTTTCCAGAGCAGCTGCACCAGTTGGCATTCCCACCAACAGTGCAAGAGGGTTCCCATTTCTCCACATCCTCTCCAGCATCTATAGTCTCCTGATTTGTTCATTTTGGCCACTCTGACTGGCGTGAGGTGGTATCTGAGTGTGGCTTTGATTTGTATTTCCCTGGGGAGGAGCGACATTGAGCATCTTTTCATGTGCCTGTTGGGCATCTGGATGTCTTCTTTAGAGAAGTGTCTATTCATGTTTTCTGCCCATTTATTCACTGGATTATTTATTTTCCAGGTGTGGAGTTTGGTGAGTTCTTTATACATTTTGGACACTAGCTCTTTGTCCAACATGTCATTTGCAAATATCTTTTTCCATTCTCTCCGTTGTCTTTTAGTTTGTTGATTGTTTCCTTTGCAGTGCAGAAGCTTTTTATCCTCATGAAGTCCCAATAGTTCATTTTTGCTTTTATTTCCCTTGCCTTTGGAGATGTGTCAAGTAAGAAATTGCTACGCCTGAGGTCAGAGAGGTTTTTGCCTCCTTTCTCCTCTAGGGTTTTGACAGTTTCCTGTCTCACATTCAGGCCTTTCAACCATTTTGAGTTTATTTTTGTGAATGGTGTAAGAAAGTGGTCTAGTTTCAATCTTCTTCATGTTGCTGTCCAGTTCTCCCAGCACCATTTGTTAAAGAGACTGTCTTTTTTCCATTGGATATTCTTTCCTGCTTTGTCAAAGATTAGTTGGCCATACTTTTGTGGGTCCAATTCTGGAGTCTCTATTCTATTCCATTGGTCTCTGTGTCTGGTTTTGTGCCAATACCATGTTGTCTTGATGATTACAGCTTTGTAGTAGAGGCTAAAGTCTGGGATTGTGATGCCTCATGCTTTGGTCTTCTTCAAAATTACTTTGGTTATTAGGGGCCTTTTGTGGTTCCATATAAATTTTAGGATTGCTTCTTCTACCTTTGAGAAGAATGCTGGTGCAATTCTGATTGGGATTGCATTGAATGTGTAGATAGCTTTGGGTAGTATTGACATTTTGACCATATTTATTCTTCCAATCCATGAGCAGGGAATGTCTTTCCATTTCTTTAAATCTTCTTCAATTACCTTCATAAGCTTTCTATAGTTTTCAGCATACAGATCCTTTACATCTTTGGTTAGATTTATTCCTAGGTATTTTATGCTTCTTGGTGCAATTGTGAATGGGATCAGTTTCTTTATTTGTCTTTCTGTTTCTTCATTATTAGTGTATAAGAATGCAACTGATTTCTGTACATTGATTTTGTATCCTGCGACATGGCTGAATTCATGAATCAGTTCTAGCAGACTTTTGGTGGAGTCTATTGGGTTTTCCATGTGTAATATGTCATCTGCAAAAAGTGTAAGCTTGACTTCATCTTTGCCGATTTTGATGCCTTTGGTTTCCTTTTGTTGTCTAATTACTGATGTTAGAACTTCAAACACTATGTTAAACAACAGTTGTGAGAGTGGACATCCCTGTCGTGTTCCTGATCTCAGGGAGAAAACTCTCAGTTTTTCCCCATTGAGGATGTTATTAGCTGTGGGCTTTTCATAAATGACTTTTATGATGTTTAATATGTTCCTTCTATCCCGACTTTCTTGAGGGTTTTTATTAACAAAGGATGCTGAATTTTGTCAAATGCATTTTCTGCATTGACAGGATCATATGGTTCTTTTCTTTTCTTTCATTAATGTGATGTATCACATTGATTGATTTGCAAATGTTGAACCAGCTCTGAGGCCCAGGAATTTATCCCACTTGATCATAGTGAATAATTCTTTTTATATGCTGTTGAATTCTATTTGCTAGTATCCTACTGAGAATTTTTGCATCCATATTCATCAGGGATATTGGCCTGTTGTTCTCTTTTTTTTTGCTGGGTCTCTCTCTGGTTTGGGAATCAAAGTAATGCTGGCTTCATAGAATGAGTCTGGAAGTTTTACTTCCCTTTCTATTTTTTTGGAAGAGCTTGAGAAGGATAGGTATTATCTCTGCTTTAAATGTCTGGTAGAATTCCCCAGGGAAGCCATCTCCTGGATTTTATTTCTTGGGAGATTTTTGATAACTGATTCAATTTCTTTTCTGGTTATGGGTCTGTTTAAGCTTTCTATTTCTTCCTGTTTGAGTTTTGGAAGTGTGTGGGTGCTTAGGAATTTGTCCATTTCTTCCAGGTTGTCCCGTTGGTTGGCATATAATTTTTCATAGCATTCCTTGATAATTGCTTGTATTTCTGAGGGATTGGTTGTAATAATTCCATTTTCATTCATGATTTTATCTATTTGGGTCATCTCCCTTTTCTTTTTGAGAAGCCTGGCTAGAGTTTTATCAATTTTCTCAAAAAACCAACTCTTGGTTTCATTGATCTCTCCAGGTTTTTTTAGATTATATATTGTTTATTTCTGCTCTGATCTTTATTATTTCTCTTCTTCGGCCAGGATTGGGGTGTCTTTGCTGTTCTGCTTCTAGTTCCTTTAGGTGTGCTGTTAGATTTTTTATTTGGGATTTTTCTTGTTTCTTGAGATAGGCCTGGATTACAATGTATTTTCCTCTCAGGACTGCCTTCGCTGCATCCCAAAGTGGTCGGATAGCTGTATTTTCATTTTCATTTGTTTCCATATATTTTTAAATTTATTCTCTAATTGACTGGTTGACCCACTCATTCTTTAGTAAGGTGTTCTTTAATCTCCATGTTTTTTGAAGTTTTCCAGACTTTTTCCTGTGGTTGATTTCAAGCTTCACAGCATTGTGGTCTGAAAGTATGCATGGTAAGATCTCAATTCTTGTATAATTATGAAGGGCTTTTTTGTGACCTAGTATGTGTTCTATCTTGGAGAATGTTCCATGTGCACTCGAGAAGAAAGTATATTCTGTTTCTTTGGGGTGCAGAGTTCTAAATATATCTGTGAAATCCATCTGATCCAATGTATCATTCAGGGCACTTGTTTCTTTATTGATTCTGTCTAGATGATCTATGCATTGTTGTAAGTGGAGTATTAAAGTTCCCTGCAAATACCACATTCTTATCAATAAGGTTGCTTATGTTTGTGAGTAATTGTTTTATATATTTGGGGGCTCCTGTATTCGGCACATAGACATTTGTAATTGTTAGCTCTTCCTGATGGATAGACCCTGTAATTATTATATAATGCCCTTCTTCATCTTTTGTTACAGCCCTTAATTTAAAGTCTAGTTTGTATGATATAAGTATGGCTACTCCAGCTTTCTTTTGACTTCCCATAGCATGATAGATAGTTCTCCATCCCCTCACTCTCAAACTAAAGGTGTCCTCAGTTCTAAAATGAGCCTCTTGCAGACAGCAAATAGATGGGTCTTGTTGTTCTTTTTTTATCCATTCTGATACCCTATGTTTTTTGGTTGGAGCATTTAGTCCATTTACATTCAGTGTTATTATAGAAAGATATGGGTTTACAGTCATTGTGATGTCTGTAGGTTTCATGCTTATAGTGATGTCTCTGGTACTTTGTGGTCTTTGTAACATTTCACTCACAGAATCCCCTCTTAGGATCTCTTGCTGGGCTGGTTTAGTGGTGATGAATTCCTTCAGTTTTTGTTTGCTTGGGAAGACCTTTATCTTTCCTTCTATTCTGAATGACAGACTTGCTGGATAAAGGATTCTCGGCTGCATATTTTTTTCTGTTCATCACATTGAAGATTTCCTGCCATTCCTTTCTGGCCTGCCAATTTTCAGTAGATAGGTCTGCTACTAGTCTTATGGGTCTCCCTTTGTAAGTCAGAGCCTGTTTATCCCTGGCTGCTTTTGGAATTTTCTCTTTATCCTTGTATATTGCCAGTTTCACTATGCTATGTCATGCAGAAGATCGATTCAAGTACGTCTAAAGGGAGTTCTCTGGGCCTCTTGGATTTCAATGCCTTTTTCCTTCGCCAGATCAGGGAAGTTCTCACCTATGATTTGTTCAAGTACACCTTTAGCCCCTTTCCTTCTCTCTTCCTCCTCTGCAATCCCTATTACACAGATATTATTGTGTTTCATTGCATCACTTAGTTCTCTAATTGTCCCCTCATACTCCTGGATTTTTTAATCTCTCTTTTTCTCAGCTTGCTCTTTTTACATAATTTTATCTTCTAATTCACCTATTCTCTCCTCTCCCTCTTCAATCTGAGCTGTGGTCGCCTCCATTTTTGCACCTCATTTATAGCATTTTTTTAGCTCCTCCTGACTGTTTCTTAGTTCCTTGATCTCTGTAGCAATAGATTCTCTGCTGTCCTCTATGATTTTTTCAAGCCCAGTGATTAATTTTATGACTATTATTTTAAATTCATTTTCTCTTACATTGCTTAAATCATTTTTGATCAGTTTGTTAGCTATGCTACTTCCTGGAGTTTCTTTTGAGGAGAATTCTTCTGTTTCATCATTTTGGATAGTCCCTGGAGTGGCACAGAATGGCAGGGCTCTTCCTCTGTGCTGTCTGGAGTAACTTGCATTGGTGGGCAGGCCGCAGTCAGACCTGGTGTCTGCCCCCAGTCCACGGCTGGGGCCACAGACTGGTGTGTACATTATCTCCTCTCTCCCAGGGGCAGGACTCACTGTGGAGTGGTGTGGCCCCTGTCTGGGGTACTTGCACAGTGCCAGGCTTGTGGTGTTGCTTCGATGGGATCTGGCCAAGGGCATATTAGCCGGGATGGTTCTGCAAGGTTCACAGGGGAGGGAGCAGCAGGCTTAGCTCACTTTGCCGTCGGTGGTCCCCTGAGGGAGGGGCCCTGAAGCACTGGGATGGAGGCAGGCAGACCTATCAGATGGACAGATACCCAGAAGCACAGCATTGGGTGTTTGTGCAGTGCAAGCAAGTTCAGTGACCCAAACTGGTTCCCTTTGGGAAATCAGCTGGGGGATACGCGAGAGAGATGGCACTGGCTAGTGCCTTTGTTCCCCACCGAGCTGAACCCTGTCTTCAGGAGCTCAACACCTCTCCCTCCTGTTGTCCTCTCACTCTCTCGCTCTCTGAGCAGAGCTGTTGACTTATAACATTCCAGATGTTAAGTCCGCTGGCTGTCAGAACTCACACAGTCTGGGCCCTCTGCTTTTGCAAGCCAAACTTGGGGATTTTGCCTTGCTGGGTGGGCTGCCCCTCCACTGCCCCGGCTCCCTCCCACCAGTCCATGTAGTGCGCTCTGTCTCTCCGCCTTTCCTACCCTCTTCTGTGGGCCTCTTGTCTATGCTTGGCTCCAGAGAGTCCTTTCTGTTAGTCTTCTGGCAGTTTTCTGGGTTATTTAGGAAGACGTGTGTAGAATCTAAGTGATCAGCAGGACGCAGTGAGCCCAGAGTCCTCCTGTGCCATCATCTTCTTCCCCTCTCCTGGGTTTCTTTTTTAACATTACTTTGGATATTCAGAGTCTTTTCTGGGTCCATACAAATTTTAGAATTGTTTGTTCTAGCTCGGTGAAGAATGCTGGTGTTATTTTGTTAGGGATTGCATTGAATATGTAGATTGTATTGTATAGTATCTACATTTTAACAATATTTGTTCTTCTAGTCCATGAGCATGGAATGTTTATTCCATTTATTTGTGTCTTCTTCAATTTATTTCAGAAGCTTTCTATAATTTTCAGTGTGTAGATCTTTTTTTCCCTCTTTGGTTAAGTTTATTCCTAGTTATTTTATGATTTTTAGTGCAATTGTAAATGGGATCAATTCCTTGATTTCCCTTTCTATTGTTTCATTATCAGTGTATAGAAATGCCACAGATGCCTGTAAGTCAATTTTGTATCCTGAGACTCTGATGAATTCATGTATAAGTTGTAGCAGTTTTAGGGTTGAGCCTTTGGGTTTTCCATGTAGAGTATCATGTCATGTGTGAAGAGTGATAGTTTGACTTTTTCCTTGCCGATTTGCATGTCTTTTATTATTTTTGTTGTTTGATTGATGCGGCTAGGACTTCCAACACTATGTTGAAAAACAGTTGTGAGAGTGGACATCCCTCTCGTGTTCCTGACCTTGGGGGGAAAGCTCTCAGTATTTCCCCATTAAGGATATTAGCTGTGTGTCTTTTGTATATGGCCATTAACATCTTGATGTGTTTTTCTTCTATCCCTACTTTCTTGAGGGTTTTTTTATCAAGAAAGCATGCTGTATGTATTTTGTCAAATTCTTTTTCTGTATTCATTGAGAGGATCATGTAGTTCTTATCATTTCTTTGATTAATGTTATGTATGACATTGATTGTTTTGTGGGTATTGAACCAGTCCTGCAGCTCAGGAATAAATCCCACTTGATCTTGGTGAATAATTCTTTTAATGTGTTGTTGGGTTGGTTTGCTAGTATCTTGTTGAGGTTTTTGCATCCATGTTCATCAGGAAATTGATCTGTAGTTCTTCCTTTTAGTGGGGTCTTTGTCTGCTTTTGGAATCAAGGTAATGCTGGCCTTTTGAGTTTGGAAGGCCTTGAATGAGTTTTGAAGTTTTCCTTCCATTTCTATTTTTTGTAACAGCTCCAAAAGAATAGGTATTAACTCTTCTTTAGATGTTTGGTAGAATTCCCTGGAAAGCCATCTGGCCCTGGACTCTTGTTTGTTGGGAGATTTTTGATTACTCATTCAATTTCTTTACTGGTTATGGTTCTGTTCACATTTTCTATTTCTTCCTGTTTCAGTTTCGGTAGCTTATATATTTCTAGGAATTTGCCCATTTCTTCCAGATTACCCTATTTGTTAGCATATAATTGCTGATAATATTCCCTTTTTTTGTTTGTATTTCTGAGGTCTTGGTTGTGGTCTCTCGTCTTTCATTTGTGATTTTATTTATTTGGATCCTTTCCTTTTTCTTTTTTTTTCTTTTTTTTCTTTTTTTCAATATATGAAATTTATTGTCAAATTGGTTTCCATACAACACCCAGTGCTCATCCCAAAAGCCGCCCTCCTCAATACCCATCATGCACCCTCCCCTCCCTCCCACCCCCCATCAACCCTCAGTTTGTTCTCAGTTTTTAAGAGTCCCTTATGCTTTGGCTCTCTCCCACTCTAACCTCTTTTTTTTTTTCCTTCCCCTCCTCCATGGGTTTCTGTTAAGTTTCTCAGGATCCACATAAGAGTGAAAACATATGGTATCTGTCTTTCTCTGTATGGCTTATTTCACTTAGCATCACACTCTCCAGTTCCATCCACGTTGCTACAAAGGGCCATATTTCGTTCTTTCTCATTGCCATGTAGTACTCCATTGTGTATATAAACCACAATTTCTTTATCCATTCGTCAGTTGACGGACATTTAGGCTCTTTCCATAATTTGGCTATTGTTGAGAGTGCTGCTATAAACATTGGGGTACAAGTGCCCCTATGCATCAGTACTCCTGTATCCCTTGGGGAAATTCCTAGCAGTGGTATTGCTGGGTCATAGGGTAGGTCTATTTTTAATTTTCTGAGGAACCTCCACACTGCTTTCCAGAGTGGCTGCGCCAAATTGCATTCCCACCAACAGTGCAAGAGTGTTCCCAATTCTCTACATCCTTGCCAGCATCTATTCTCTCCTGATTTGTTCATTTTAGCCACTCTGACTGGCATGAGGTGATATCTGAGTGTGGTTTTGATTTGTATTTCCCTGATAAGGAGCGACGTTGAGCATCTTTTCATGTGCCTGTTGGCCATCTGGATGTCTTCTTTAGAGAAGTGTCTATTCATGTTTTCTGCCCATTTCTTCACTGGGTTATTTGTTTTTCGGGTGTGGAGTTTGGTGAGCTCTTTATAGATTTTGGATACTAGCCCTTTGTCCGATATGTCATTTGCGAATATCTTTTCCCATTCCGTTGGTTGCCTTTTAGTTTTGTTGGTTGTTTCCTTGGCTGTGCAGAAGCTTTTTATCTTCATAAGGTCCCAGTAATTCACTTTTGCTTTTAATTCCCTTGCCTTTGGGGATGTGTCGAGTAAGAGATTGCTACGGCTGAGGTCAGAGAGGTCTTTTCCTGCTTTCTCCTCTAAGGTTTTGATGGTTTCCTGTCTCACATTTAGGTCCTTTATCCATTTTGAGTTTATTTTTGTGCATGGTGTGAGAAAGTGGTCTAGTTTCAACCTTCTGCATGTTGCTGTCCAGTTCTCCCAACACCATTTGTTAAAGAGGCTGTCTTTTTTCCATTGGATGTTCTTTCTTGCTTTGTCAAAGATGAGTTGGCCATACGTTTGTGGGTCTAGTTCTGGGGTTTCTATTCTATTCCATTGGTCTATGTGTCTGTTTTGGTGCCAATACCATGCTGTCTTGATGATGACAGCTTTGTAGTAGAGGCTAAAGTCTGGGATTGTGATGCCTCCTGCTTTGGTCTTCTTCTTCAAAATTCCTTTGGCTATTCGGGGCCTTTTGTGGTTCCATATGAATTTTAGGATTGCTTGTTCTAGTTTCGAGAAGAATGCTGGTGCAATTTTGATTGGGATTGCATTGAATGTGTAGATAGCTTTGGGTAGTATTGACATTTTGACAATATTTATTTTTCCAATCCATGAGCAGGGAATGTCTTTCCATTTCTTTAAATCTTCTTCAATTTCCTTCATAAGCTTTCTATAATTTTCAGCATACAGATCCTTTACATCTTTGGTTAGATTTATTCCTAGGTATTTTATGCTTCTTGGTGCAATTGTGAATGGGATCAGTTTCTTTATTTGTCTTTCTGTTGCTTCATTGTTAGTGTATAAGAATGCAACTGATTTCTGTACATTGATTTTGTATCCTGCAACTTTGCTGAATTCCTGTATCAGTTCTAGCAGACTTTTGGTGGAGTCTATCGGATTTTCCATGTATAATATCATGTCATCTGCAAAAAGCGAAAGCTTGACTTCATCTTTGCCAATTTTGATGCCTTTGATTTCCTTTTGTTGTCTGATTGCTGATGCTAGAACTTCCAGCACTATGTTAAACAGCAGCGGTGAGAGTGGGCATCCTTGTCGTGTTCCTGATCTCAGGGAAAAAGCTCTCAGTTTTTCCCCGTTGAGGATGATGTTAGCTGTGGGCTTTTCATAAATGGCTTTTATGATCCCTAAGTATGTTCCTTCTATCCCGACTTTCTCAAGGGTTTTTATTAAGAAAGGGTGCTGGATTTTGTCGAAGGCCTTTTCTGCATCGATTGACAGGATCATATGGTTCTTCTCTTTTTTTTTGTTAATGTGATGTATCACGTTGATTGATTTGCGAATGTTGAACCAGCCCTGCATCCCAGGAATGAATCCCACTTGATCATGGTGAATAATTCTTTTTATATGCCGTTGAATTCGATTTGCTAGTACCTTATTGAGAATTTTTGCATCCATATTCATCAGGGATATTGGCCTGTAGTTCTCTTTTTTTACTGGGTCTCTGTCTGGTTTAGGAATCAAAGTAATACTGGCTTCATAGAACGAGTCTGGAAGTTTTCCTTCCCTTTCTATTTCTTGGAATAGCTTGAGAAGGATAGGTATTATCTCTGCTTTAAACGTCTGGTAGAACTCCCCTGGGAAGCCATCTGGTCCTGGACTCTTATTTGTTGGGAGATTTTTGATAACCGATTCAATTTCTTCGCTGGTTATGGGTCTGTTCAAGCTTTCTATTTCCTCCTGATTGAGTTTTGGAAGAGTGTGGTTGTTCAGGAATTTGTCCATTTCTTCCAGGTTGTCCAGTTTGTTGGCATATAATTTTTCATAGTATTCCCTGATAATTGTTTGTATCTCTGAGGGATTGGTTGTAATAATTCCATTTTCATTCATGATTTTATCTATTTGGGTCATCTCCCTTTTCTTTTTGAGAAGCCTGGCTAGAGGTTTGTCAATTTTGTTTATTTTTTCAAAAAACCAACTCTTGGTTTCGTTGATCTGCTCTACAGTTTTTTTAGTTTCTATATTGTTTATTTCTGCCCTGATCTTTATTATTTCTCTTCTTCTGCTGGGCTTAGGCTGCCTTTGCTGTTCTGCTTCTAGTTCCTTTAGGTGTGCTGTTAGATTTTGTATTTGGGATTTTTCTTGTTTCTTGAGATAGGCCTGGATTGCAATGTATTTTCCTCTCAGGACTGCCTTTGCTGCGTCCCAAAGCGTTTGGATTGTTGTATTTTCATTTTCATTTGTTTCCATATATTTTTTAATTTCTTCTCTAATTGCCTGGTTGACCCACTCATTCGTTAGTAGGGTGTTCTTTAACCTCCATGCTTTTGGAGGTTTTCCAGACTTTTTTCTGTGGTTGATTTCAAGCTTCATAGCATTGTGGTCTGAAAGTAAGCATGGTATAATTTCAATTCTTGTAAACTTATGAAGGGCTGTTTTGTGACCCAGTATATGATCTATCTTGGAGAATGTTCCATGTGCACTCGAGAAGAAAGTATATTCTGTTGCTTTGGGATGCAGAGTTCTAAATATATCTGTCAAGTCCATCTGATCCAATGTGTCATTCAGGGCCCTTGTTTCTTTATTGACCGTGTGTCTAGATGATCTATCCATTTCTGTAAGTGGTGTATTAAAGTCCCCTGCAATTACCACATTCTTATCAATAAGGTTGCTTATGTTTATGAGTAATTGTTTTATATATTTGGGGGCTCCGGTATTCGGTGCATAGACATTTATAATTGTTAGCTCTTCCTGATGGATAGACCCTGTAACTATTATATAATGTCCTTCTTCATCTCTTGTTACAGCCTTTAATTTAAAGTCTAGTTTGTCTGATATAAGTATGGCTACTCCAGCTTTCTTTTGGCTTCCAGTCGCATGATAAATAGTTCTCCATCCCCTCACTCTCAATCTAAAGGTGTCCTCAGGTCTAAAATGAGTCTCTTGTAGACAGCAAATAGATGGGTCTTGTTTTTTTATCCATTCTGATACCCTATGTCTTTTGGTTGGCGCATTTAATCCATTTACATTCAGTGTTATTATAGAAAGATACGGGTTTAGAGTCATTGTGATGTCTGTATGTTTTATGCTTGTAGTGATGTCTCTGGGACTTTGTCTCACAGGGTCCCCCTTAGGATCTCTTGTAGGGCTGGTTTAGTGGTGACAAATTCCTTCAGTTTTTGTTTGTTTGGGAAGACCTTTATCTCTCCTTCTATTCTAAATGACAGACTTGCTGGATAAAGGATTCTTGGCTGCATATTTTTTCTGTCTAGCACCCTGAAAATCTCGTGCCAATTCTTTCTGGCCTGCCAAGTTTCAAAAGAGAGATCAGTCACGAGTCTTATAGGTCTCCCTTTATATGTGAGGGCACGTTTACCCCTTGCTGCTTTCAGAATTTTCTCTTTATCCTTGTATTTTGCCAGTTTCACTATGATATGTCGTGCAGAAGATCGATTCAAGTTACGTCTGAAGGGAGTTCTCTGTGCCTCTTGGATTTCAATGCCTTTTTCCTTCCCCAGTTCAGGGAAGTTCTCAGCTATTATTTCTTCAAGTACCCCTTCAGCACCTTTCCCTCTCTCTTCCTCCTCTGGGATACCAATTATGCGTATATTATTTCTTTTTAGTGTATCACCTAATTCTCTAATTTTCCCCTCATACTCCTGGATTTTTTTATCTCTCTTTTTCTCAGCTTCCTCTTTTTCCATAACTTTATCTTCTAGTTCACCTATTCTCTCCTCTGCCTCTTCAAGCCGAGCTGTGGTGGTTTCCATTTTGTTATGCATTTCGTTTAAAGCGTTTTTCAGCTCCTCGTGACTGTTCCTTAGTCCCTTGATCTCTGTAGCAAGAGATTCTCTGCTGTCCTGTATACTGTTTTCAAGCCCAGCGATTAATTTTATGACTATTATTCTAAATTCACTTTCTGTTATATTATTTAAATCCTTTTTGATCAGCTCATTAGCTGTTGTTATTTCCTGGAGATTCTTCTGAGGGGATTTCTTCCGCTTGGTCATTTTGGATAGTCCCTGGAGTGGTGCGGACCTGCAGGGCACTTCCCCTGTGCTGTAGTGTATAACTGGAGTTGGTGGGCGGGGCCGCAGTCAGACCTGATGTCTGTCCCCAGCCCACCGCTGGGGCCACGGTCAGACTGGTGTGTGCCTTCTCTTCCCCTCTCCTAGGGGCGGGATTCACTGTGGGGTGGTGTGGCTCGTCTGGGCTACTTGCACCGTGCCAGGCTTGTGATGCTGGGGATCTGGCGTATTAGCTGGGGTGGGTAGGCAAGGTGCTCGGGGGCAGGAGGGGCAGGCTTAGATCGCTTCTCCTTAGGTGATCCACTTCAGGAGGGGCCCTGTGGCAGCGGGAGGGAGTCAGATCCGCTGCCGGAGGTTTGGCTCCGCCGAAGCGCAGAGTTGGGTGTTTGCGGGAGCGAGCAAGTTCCCCGGCAGGAACAGGTTCTCTTTGGGATTTCGGCTGGGGGATGGGCGGGGGAGATGGCTTTGGCGAGCGCCTTTGTTCCCCACCAAACTGAGCTCTGTTGTCAGGGGGCTCAGCAGCTCTCCCTCCCTTTGTCCTCCAGCCTTCCCGCTTTCCGAGCAGAGCTGTTAACTTATGACCTCCCAGACGCTAAGTCGCGCTTGTTGTGGGAACACAGTCCGTCAGGCCCCTCCACTTTTGCAAGCCAGACTCGGTGGCTGTGCTTGGCCGGCGAGCCGCCCCTCCACCCCGGCTCCCTCCCGCCAGTCCGTGGAGCGCGCACCGCCTCGCCGCCCTTCCTACCCTCTTCCGTGGGCCTCTCGTCTGTGTTTGGCTCCGGCGACTCCGTTCTGCTAATCCTCTGGCGGTTTTCTGGGTTATTTAGGCAGATGTAGATGGAATCTAAGTGATCAGCAGGACGTGCGGTGAGCCCAGCGTCTTCCTAAGCCGCCATCTTGCCGCCGACCGTCGTGTTCCTGATCTGAGGGAAAAAGCTCTCAGTTTTTCCCCATTGAGGATGATGTTAGCTGTGGGCTTTTCATAAATGGCTTTATGATCTTTAAGTATGTTCCTTCTATCCCGACTTTCTCAAGGGTTTTTATTAAGAAAGGGTGCTGGATTTTGTCAAAGGCCTTTTCTGCATCGATTGACAGGATCATATGGTTCTTCTCTTTTCTTTTATTAATGTGATGTATCACGTTGATTGATTTGCGAATGTTGAACCAGCCCTGCATCCCAGGAATGAATCCCGCTTGATTATTGTGAATCATTCTTTTTATATGCTGTTGAATTCGATTTGCTAGTATCTTATTGAGAATTTTTGCATCCATATTCATCAGGGATATTGGCCTATAGATCCCTTTTTTTACTGGGTCTCTGTCTGGTTTAGAAATCAAAGTAATACTGGCTTCATAGAATGAGTCTGGAAGTTTTCCTTCCCTTTCTATTTCTTGGAATAGCTTGAGAAGGATAGGTATTATTTCTGCTTTAAACGTCTGGTAGAACTCCCCTGGGAAGCCATCTGGTCCTGGACTCTTATTTGTTGGGAGATTTTTTATAACCAATTCAATTTCTTTGCTGGTTATGGATCTGTTCAAGCTTTGTATTTCCTCCTGATTGAGTTTTGGAAGAGTGTGGGTGTTTAGGAATTTGTCCATTTCTTCCAGGTTGTCCAATTTGTTGGCATATAATTTTTCATAGTATTCCCTGATAATTGTTTGTATCTCTGAGGGATTGGTTGTAACAATTCCATTTTCATTCATGATTTTATCTATTTGGGTCATCTCCCTTTTCTTTTTGAGAAGCCTGGCTGGAGGTTTGTCAATTTTGTTTATTTTTTCAAAAAACCAACTCTTGGTTTCGTTGATCTGCTCTACAGTTTTTTTAGATTCTGTATTGTTTATTTCTGCTCTGATCTTTATTATTTCTCTTCTTCTGCTGGGTTTAGGCTGTCTTTGCTGTTCTGCTTCTATTTCCTTTAGGTGTGCTGTTCGATTTTGTATTTGGGATTTTTCTTGTTTCTTGAGATAGGCCTGGATTGCGATGTATTTTCCTCTCAGGACTGACTTTGCTGAATCCCAAAGCGTTTGGATTGTTGTATTTTCATTTTCATTTGTTTCCATATATTTTTTAATTTCGTCTCTAATTGCCTGGTTGACCCAATCATTCTTTAGTAAGGTGTTCTTTAACCTTCATGCTTTTGGAGGTTTTCCAGACTTTTTCCTGTGGTTGATTTCAAGCTTCATAGCATTGTGGCCTGAACGTATGCATGGTATAATTTCAATTCTTGTATACTTATGAAGGGCTGTTTTGTGACCCAGTATATGATCTATCTTGGAGAATGTTCCATGTGCACTCGAGAAGAAAGTATATTCTGTTGCTTTGGGACGCAGAGTTCTAAATATATCTGTCAAGTCCATCTGATCCAATGTGTCATTCAGGGCCCTTGTTTCTTTATTGACCGTGTGTCTAGATGATCTATCCATTTCTGTAAGTGGAGTGTTAAAGTTCCCTGCAATTACCACATTCTTATCAATAAGGTTGCTTATGTTTATGAGTAATTGTTTTATATATTTGGGGGCTCTGGTATTCGGCACATAGACATTTATAATTGTTAGCTCTTCCTGGTGGATAGACCCTGTAATTATTATATAATGCCCTTCTTCATCTTTTGTTACAGCCCTTAATTTAAAGTCTAGTTTGTCTGATATAAGTATGGCTACTCCAGCTTTCTTTTGGCTTCCTGTCGCATGATAAATAGTTCTCCATCCCCTCACTCTCAATCTAAAGGTGTCCTCAGGTCTAAAATGAGTCTCTTGTAGACAGCAAATAGATGGGTCTTGTTTTTTTATCCATTCTGATACCCTATGTCTTTTGGTTGGCGCATTTAATCCATTTACATTCAGTGTTATTATAGAAAGATACGGGTTTAGAGTCATTGTGATGTCTGTATGATTTATGCTTGTAGCGATGTCTCTGGTACTTTGTCTCACAAGATCCCCCTTAGGATCTCTTGTAGGGCTGATTTAGTGGTGACAAATTCCTTTAGTTTTTGTTTGTTTGGGAAGACCTTTATCTCTCCTTGTATTCTAAATGACAGACTTGCTGGATAAGGGATTCTCGGCTGCATATTTTTTCTGTTCACCACATTAAAGATCTCGTTCCAATCCTTTCTGGCCTGTCAAGTTTCAAAAGAGAGATCAGTCACAAGTCTTACAGGTCTCCCTTTATATGTGAGGGCACGTTTATCCCTTGCTGCTTTCAGAATTTTCTCTTTATCCTTGTATTTTGCCAGTTTCACTATGATATGTCGTGCAGATCGATTCAGGATACGTCTGAAGGGAGTTCTCTGTGCCTCTTGGATTTCAATGCCTTTTTCCTTCCCCAGTTCAGGGAAGTTCTCAGCTATTATTTCTTCAAGTACCCCTTCAGCACCTTTCCCTCTCCCTTCCTCCTCTGGGATACCAATTATGCGTATATTATTTCTTTTTAGTGTATCACTTAGTTCCCTAATTTTCCCCTCATACTCCTGGATTTTTTTTATCTCTCTTTTTCTCAGCTTCCTCTTTTTCCATAACTTTATCTTCTAGTTCACCTATTCTCTCCTCTGCCTCTTCAATCCGAGCCGTCGTGGTTTCCATTTGTTTTGCATTTCATTTAAAGCGTTTTTCAGCTCCTCCTGACTGTTCCTTAGTCCCTTGATCTCTATAGCAAGAGATTCTCTGCTGTCCTGTATACTGTTTTCAAGCCCAGCGATTAATTTTATGACTATTATTCTAAATTCTCTTTCTGTTATATTATTTAAATCCTTTTTGATCAGTTCATTAGCTGTTGTTATTTCCTGGAGATTCTTCTGAGAGGAACTTTTCCGTTTGGTCATTTTGGATAGTCCCTGGAGTGGTGCGGACCTGCAGGGGACTTCCCCTGTGCTGTGGTGTATAACTGGAGTTGGTGGGCAGAGCCACAGTCAGACCTGATGTCTGCCCCCAGCCCACCGCTGGGGCCACAGTCAGACTGGTGTGTGCCTTCTCTTCCCCTCTCCTAGGGGCGGGATTCATTGTGGGGTGGCGTGGCCCGTCTGGGCTACTTGCACACTGCCAGGCTTGTGGTGCTGGGGATCTGTATTAGCTGGGGTGGGTAGGCAAGGTGCACGGGGGCAGGAGGGGCAGGCTTAGCTCGCTTCTCCTTAGGTGATCCACTTCAGGAGGGGCCCTGTGGCAGCCGGGGGGAGTCGGACCCTCTGCCGGGGAGTGGCTCTGCAGAAGCACGGCGTTGGGCATTTGCGCTGAGCAAGCAAGTTCCCTGGCAGGAACTGGTTCCCTTTGGGATTTTGGCTGGGGGATGGGCGAGGGAGATGGTGCTGGCAAGTGCCTTTGTTCCCCGCCAAAATGAGCTCTGTCGTCCCGGGGCTCAGCAACTCTCCCTCCCTTTGTCCTCCAGCCTTCCTGCTTTTTGAGCAGAGCTGTTAACTTATGACCTCCCAGATGCTAAGTCCTGCTTACTGTCGGAACACACTCCGTCTGGCCCCTCTTTTGCAAGCCAGACTCGGGGGCTCTGCTTGGCTGGCAGGCTGCCTCTCCGTCCCAGCTCCCTCCCGCCAGTCCATGCAGCACGCACTGCCTCTCTGCCCTTCCTACCCTCTTCCGTGGGCCTCTCATCTGCACTTGGCTCCAGAGACTCCGTTCTGCTAGTCTTCTGGTGGTTTTCTGGGTTAGTTAGGCAGGTGTAGGTGGAATCTCAGTGATCAGCAGGACACGCGGTGAGCCCAGAGTCCTCCTACGCTGCCATCTTCCCGCAATTCCTCTCCTTTTTCTTTTTGATTAGTATGTCTAGGGGCTCTCAATTTTGTTAATTTTTCAAAGAACAAGATCTTGGTTTCGTTGATTTGTTCTACTGTTTTTTTTTTTTAATTAATGTCTTTGATTTCTGCTCTAATCTTTATTATTCCCTTTCTTCTGCTGGTTTTGGACTCTATTTTTTTTTTTCCCCATATCCTTTACATGTAAGGTTAGGTTGTGTATTTAAGACATTTCTTCCTTCTTGAGGAAGGCCTGGATTGTTATATACTTCCCTCTTTTGACCACTTTTGCTTTATCCCATTTGTTTTGTCCTGTGGTGTTTTCATTTTCATTGACTTCCATGTACTTTTAAATTTCCTCTTTAATTTCTTGGTTAACCCATTAATTCTTTAGTAGCATATTCTTTAATCTCCAAGTGTTTGTCATCTTTCCAAATTTTTTTCTTGTGATTGATTTCAAGATTCATAGTGTTGTGGTCTGAAAATATACATGCTATGATCTCGATCTTTTTGTACCTGTTGAGGGTTGATTTGTGATCCAGTATATGATCTATTCTGGAGAATGTTACATGTGCATGGTAGAAGAATATGTATTCTTTTGCTTTAAGATGAAATGTTCTAAATATATCCGTTAAGTCCTTCCAGTCTAGTGTGTCATTCAAAACCATTGTTTCCTTGTTGATTTTCTGCTCAGATTATCTGTCTATTGTTGTAAGTGGGGTGCTGAAGTCCCTTACTATTATTGTATTATTATCAATGAATTTTCTTATATTTGTGATTAATTGATATATGTAATTGTGTGTGCCCTGAAGTTTGGGGTATAAATAATAATAACTGGTAGATCTTCTTGGTGAACAGACCTTTCAATTATGATATAATGCCCTTCTTCATCTCTTATTAAGTCTTTGTTTTAAAATCCAGTTTGTTTGATATATGTATGGCTTCTCTGGCTTTCTTTTGATGCCCATTAGCAGGATAGATGTTTCTCCATGTCCTTACTTTCAAACTGCAGGCGTCTTTAGGTCTAAAATGAGTCTCTTGTAGGCAACATATAGATTGGTATTGTTTTCTTATTCATTTGGATACCCTTTATCTTTTTATTGGAGTATTTAGTCTGTTAACATTTCAAGTGATTATTGAAAGATATGAATTTAGTGCCATTGTGCCACCTGTAGAGTTGGTGATTCAGGTGATGTTCTCTGGTCCTTACTAGTCTTTGTTGCTTTTGGTGTTTTTTTTTTTGTTTTGTTTTGTTTTGATTTGTTTTTTCTACGATTAAAGAGTCCCCCTTAGTATTTCTTGCAGGGGTGGTTTAGTGGTCATGAACTCCTTCACTTTTTGTTTGAGAAACTTTTTATCTCTCCTTCTATTTTGAATGACAGCCTTGCTGGATAAAGAATCCTTGGATGCATACATTCCCAATTCATCATTCTGAATATATTCTGCCACTCTCTTGTGGCCTGCCAATTTTCTGTGGACAGACCTGATGCAGACCTGATCTGTCTACCCTTGGAGGTTAAGGACATTTTTTCCCTTGCTGTCTTAGGATTCTTTCTCTGTCTGGAATTTTGTGAATTTGATTATGATATGCTTTAGTGATCAGTTTTTGTTGAATCTAATAAGAGTTCTCTGTTCTTTTTGGATATTGATGTCTGTGTCCTTCCCAAGATTAGGAAAAATTTTCAGCTATAATTTTCTCACATAAACCTTCTGCCCCTTTTTCTCTCTCTTCATCTTCTGGGACCCCTGTGATTCAAATGTTATTCCTTTTTTGAATGTTTTACTTATTTATTTTGAGAGAGAAAGAAAGGGAGAGGGATAGAGAGAGAGAGAGAGAGAGAGAAAGAATCCCAAGCAGGCCCTGTGGTTTCAGTGCAGAGCCTGATGTGGCTCAATCCCACAAACCATGAAATCATGACCTGAACTGATATCAAGAGTCAGACGCTTAACCAACTGAGCCATTCAGGCACCCCAACTGAGCCACTCAGGCATCCCCTAAATGTTTTTCCTTTGTAATAAACCACTGAGTTCTCTAAGTCTTGTATCCTGATCTTTTGCGTTTGTTTCCCTCCTTTTTTCTGCTTCATTATTTTCCATAACTTTATCTTCTGTCTTGCTGATTCACTGATTTGCTTCGTCCATCCTTGTCATCACTACATTCATTTGAGATTGCATCTTGGTTATAGCATTTTTAATTTCAGCCTGAGTAGATTTTAGTTCTTTTTTCTCTGCAGAAAGGGATTTTCTGGTGTCTTTTATGCTTTTTTCAACCCCAGCTAGTATTCTTATAATCGTAGTTTTAAATTCTAGTTCAGAAATCTTATATCTGTGTTGATTAAGTCTTTGGCCATCCTTTCTTCCTATTCTTTCTTTTCAGGTGGATTCTTCCATCTTGTCATTTTGGAGGAAGAAAAAATTAATAAAATAAAAAATTAAAAACTAAAAAAATCAAATAAAGGAAGCTAGATTCTATGTGTGTTTCAGTCTGCTTGTTGAAATAAACTTGATAGAATAGAGAAAAAAAAGAAAGAAAAAATTTAAAAATTTTTAAAAATTAAAAAACTTTAAAAAGTAAAATAAAATGAAGAAATTAAAATAGAATAATTTAAAAGAAAAAAATTGAAAAAGAATTTGTTATTTCTGTATCCACAAAAGAGAAAAAAAAGAAAAGAAAAAGGAAAAAAATCAATTTAAGCAAAAACAGAAGTAAAGAAAATGGACAAATAAAGGAACCAGCAAACACAATGAAACCTGAAGGAAGTTACATCTAGTTTTTTCTACAACTGAAACTTTGAAGTATACTATAGTCCATAGACCAAACAGGTGGAAGGATTTTGCTGCTATTTTTTAGGATGTGCTTGGGGGGCACAGTTTCCCGGGCCTTGGTGTAACACCTCTGTTGTCCACTTGGTGGTGCTACTTAGCTTACTGGGGTCGATAGGTATGTGTTCATAGTAGGGGTGAAAATGGCCTTACCCAGCTCCCTTGTCTCTGGCACAGGAACTTCAGGCTCTTACAGACCTGTGATCAAGTACCTCTCCTTTGTCTTAGGCTTCCATCCATTCCCTGCCTCTACACTGTCCTTGTTCAAGCTTTTGGCCTTCCAGGGGGTGCCTACCTCCAGCGTTTTATCCCAGATGAAGCTGTGTTTCAAAACCCACTCTTCAGAGCCCCCCACTCCCTTGATCTGTGCTGAATCTCTGGGAAAGGGTGTCTCTGAGCAATGGCTGGGTTTCTGCTTGACCCAGAAAATGTTTCTGTGATAGCACAGTGGCAGAGGTTCAGAGTTTATGGCAAATCACAATACAAAGACATTGCCAGGTTTTGCTTCACTGTGGAATCTTTGTCCTAATACCAACACATGTGGCTGCTCTCCAGGGTCTGCAGGGACCTTTACCTGCAGGTAGGCATACGGACACCACCAAATGCACTCCAAGCAGGGGAACTGTTTCTCCCTGTGTGGCACACAGATCCCTGTTCCTGGGGATTTGCCCTACTTCTTCACCAGAACACCGCTAGGCACTGGGCTCTGAAACTTCAGACTGTGCACTCCACTGTTTATATACTGGTAGTATTGAAACCCTTTCCTTTTCCCATCAATGGTTTTGGGAAACAGATTTCTTGCTCATTCCTTTGCAAGTGTTTTCACTCCTTCTCTTACTTTTTCTCTCCAGCTACTTTTGGGCGGAGTGCTTTTCTTGTGCCATCTCCATGCACCACACTCTCCCTTCTCTTTCTCTGCCTCTCTCTGTAAAGTTGGCTGCCTACCCTCTGAAGCTCCATGGCTTTTATCTAGCCCAATTCACCTATTTACACTGTGTACCTGCCACGTTTTGTGGCTCAAGTTATGTAGATTGTTGCATTAATCTTCAGACAAATTTCCAATGGGTTCAAAATGACTTGATGCTGATCTAGCTGCATTTGAGGGACAAGACAAGCTCAGGGTCTCCATACTGTAATCTTAACTCCTAAAAATAATGAATTCTAAATGGAAAGACTTCATGCAGAAAAAGTCTTTAAGCAAAAAGACTCATTAAATTTCCTCAGAGAGAAATGTCAACACAGAAAACTCCAAAAGCCCCTTCCTCCACAAATAAATAAATAAATAAATAAATAAATAATAAACTGGAAAAACTGGTTAGAATAATATTTTCCTAATTTTGGAAACTAACCAAAAGCTTTTGGCAATGAGGGAAATGCTTAGTCAAGAAAAACATAGCTAAATCTCAGTAAAAAGAGAGATTATTGTGAAATTTTAAATTATTCTGATCCCATATCCTTCTCTATAGCTCAATCATGGCCTTGAAGACAACTTCTTACATTCTGGGTAGAGATACTAGTACCAGGGAGATCAGAAAAGAATTTTGGATGTTTGCTTTGATATGTCTGGTAGCTCCCTGAAGGACAGGTTGAAAAGATTTGCCTTTATTTCACCAAACTATAAATTCTTCCATGCTAAGAGAAGAGCATTTGTTGGAAACTTTTATAAAGGCCAATGACTCAGTCACTGCTGCCTGAGAAAATTGATATCAGTTGAGGCAAACAGCAGACTAATCAAAAATCTTGGGTAGCAAATCTGGGGAATGTAATGCTTTGGGGAATAAGGGCCTTCAAAATTTCTGGCATATTCCTGGCAACCTAAAAGTCCACCAACATGCCCAGGGACCAGTGCATTCTCAGGAAATGCTTGAGAAGGACCAAGACCTGACCTCTCACTGACCTTCAGGCTCTGTAAAGACAGGAATTAAAGGCTAAGGCAGAGTTGTAAATGGTCATGCTGAGTTTTGAAGGCATGTATTAATACACACACAAAGCTCATTTGGAATTAGCTTTTGTTTGTTTCAGGGATATAAAATAATCTCTGTACATTCACTAACTGACCGCTAAGCTAATAAAGCAAATAGTTCACTGGCTACACATGAAGGTGACATAGACTTTACAAAATCAGCTCAGAAAAGTCACTAAGTAAACAATAACAATTGAAATAAGCAGCAATGACAAATTTTGAGGATGAGGGAAATACCTGTATCCAGAATTGCCACATTATAATATTCAAAATGTCTAGTCTTTATCAAAAATGAATACATGCCATGAAAGTGAACAAGGAAATGTAGCCAATATACAGGGGCAAAAGTAATTAACAGAAACTATCCCTGTGGAAACCAGATAAAAACTTTAAAATAATTATTTTATATGTTTTTAGAGAACTAAAGGAAATCACATAATAAAAATAAGAGGAAACCATAAAAATAATGTTACACCAATAAAGAGATAGAAATTATAAAAATGGACCAAATATAAATACACTACAGTTGAAAAGTACAGTGACTCAAATTAAAAATTGACTAGGAGTGCTCCATAGAAGATTTATACAGGAAGAATAAAGAATTTACAAACTTTAATATAAGGAAATTGAGAATCAGAAAGGAAAATAGATAAATAATATTTTAAGACAGCCTGAGAGTCCTACAGTATATGATCAAATCTACCAATGTATACATAATGGAAATTCTAGAAGGAAGTTGGGGGGTGGAAAAGGCCAGAAAGAATATTTAAAGAAATAATGACAGAAAATCTCCCAAATTTGATGCAGTATATGAATCTACACATTCAAGATGATCAATGAAACCCAAGTAGGAAAAACTTAATGAGCTATATTATAATAAAACTGTCAAAAGGGAAATACAAAGAGATAATACTGAAAGTAGCAACTGAAAAGTATCTCATCAATTACAAGTGATCCTCAATAAGTTTAACAATTGATTTTTCATCTGAAACTATGGAGACCAGTAGGCAATTACCCTGTGTGGCCTTTTGATATTTTCAAAATTACTGAAAGACAAAAAACTGTCAACAAAAATTCTATATCCATCAAACCATTCTCAAAATGAAGGAGAAATTAAGATAGTCCCATAGGAGGAAAAAGCTGAAGAGTTTGGCATTAGAATTGTTCTACGAGAATTGATAAAGGTTGTCCTCTAGGCTTAAATGAAATGGCACTAGAAAGGGAGTCAAATACATATACAGACATTAAAAACACCATCAAAGGTAACTAGTTAGGAAAATAAAAATGCAATATTACTATATGTTTTATTTGTAACTCTTCTGTTTTCTTATATGATTTAAGACAACTACATAAAACAATAATTATGAAGCCATGCTAATGGGCACATAATGTATAAAAATAAAGGTATAATTTGTGACAATAATACTGTAGGGGGCAGAGCTATATATGAACAAAGTATTTTATGCTATTGTAAATAAGTTGACATTAATCCAAACTAGATAGCTATAAATTAAAACGTTAATTTTAATATCAGGGCAACAACTAGAATAGCTAAAGTACGTATAGTTTAAGAATTGACCATAAAATTAAAATGAAACACTAGAAGATATCTATTTACCATAAAAGAAGGCAATAATTGAATAATTAAGGAACAAAAAATATATAAAGTATATTAAAAAATAGGAAAATTGTATATGTAAGTCCTTCTGTATATACATTATACTCTATGGATTAAATTTTCTAATTAAAAGGTGTAGATGTACAGAACATGATCTAACCTTATATTCTCTACAAGAGACTCATTTTAGATTCAAATCCACAAATTGTTTGAAAGTAAAAGGAACAAACTATGTTCCACAGAAATAGTAGCCAAAAGAGAGCGTATGTGGCTGTACTATTTTCAGAAAAAGTATACTTTAAGATAAAAGTTATTACAAGAGAAAAAAGGACATAGTATAATTATAAATTCACAAATCATGAATAAAATACAATACTTATGAATATATATGCACTTAAAAGCAGAGCCCCAAAAATATGAGACAAAGACAGATTTCAAAGAATAAATAGTTCAACAGTTATAGTTTGAGGGTTCAATACCCCATATTCAATACTGGATAAAACAGGTAGGTAGAAGAGTAGCAAGGAGATAGAATAAATAATACTGCAAAGAAAGTAGACATAACAGATATACAGAAAGCATAATACCCAAGGACAATACACATTCTTCTTGTGTACCCATAGAACCTACTACAGGATAGACTATGTGTTAACCCACAAAACCAATCTCAATAAATTTTAAGAGATAGAAATCATATATTTTCTCTGACCACAAGGGAATAAAATTAGCAGTCAATGACATGAGGAATACAGAAATCTCATGAATATGTGAAAATTAAACATTAAACCATTAAACGACCAAGGATCAAAGTAAAAATAAGATAAATAAGACAATACTTTGAGAAAAATAAAAATTAAAAAAAAATATAGGATGCTGGAAAAGCAGTACTTAGAAGGAAATTTATACTTATAAACACCAAGCTTGAAAAGGAAGAAATCTCTCAATAACCTAACTTTCCATCTTAAAAAACTAGAAAAACATAGGCAAATTGAACATGAAGCAAGCAGAAGAAAAGAAATAAATGATTATATCAGAGATAAATACAATTGAGAACAGCAAAACAATAGTGAAGATCAATGAAACCAAATGTTTTTTTTAAAGGTCAAAAATATTGACATGTTTTTGATTGACCAAGGGAAAATAACCCAGTTACTAAAATTGGAAATGTAAGTGAAGACATTACTACTTAAGGAAATTAAAAGGATGATGACAGGGTACTATGAGCTTTTGTATGGTAATGCCTAGCGCCAGATGACTTCACCATTAAATTCTATCAAATATTTATAAAAGAATTAAAATCAATTATTCTCAAGATACTCCAAAAATATAGAAGAAGAAACACTTCCTAACACATTTGATTAGGCCAGTATTATCTTGATACCAAAGTCAGACAAAGACATCACAAAAAAAAAAGAAAACAAACTGCCAATAACTTTTATAAATATAGATGCAAATATCCTCAATAAAATACTGGTAAACTTAATCCAACAGCATATTAAAAATATTATACACCATGTCCATGTGATATTTATTTCAGGTAAGCGACGCTGGTTCAACAAATAAAAATCAATCAATATAATATCAGTTATTAATAGAATGAAGAGAAATAATATGATCTAAATAACTGAAGAGAAAGCATTTGAAAAATTGAACACACTTTCATGATAATAATGGTCAACAAGCTAGGAATAAAAGACATCTTCCTCAACATGATAAAGGCAATTTATTAAAAACTCAAAGCTAACAGTATACTCAATAATGAAAAACTGGCAGCATTTCTCCTAAAATCAGGAAAAAAACAATGATACCCAGTCTTGCTACTTTTATTCAACATTTTGCTGGAACTTAGAGCCAAAGAAATTAGGCCATAAAATAAAATAAAACAAATGTTATACAGATTGGAAAGGAAGAATAAGCTATTTTTATTTGGAGATGACATAATCTTTTATAAGGAAAACCCTTAAGAATCCACAAGAAACTATTAGATCTAATGAATTCAGCAATGTTGTAGCATACAAAACCAACACACAAAATTAGGTATATATATATATATATATATATACATATATATACTTAATGTGTATATATATGTATATATATATACTTAATGTGTATATATGTATATATATATACTTAATGTGTATATATATGTATATATATATATACTTAATGTGTATATATATGTATATATATATGTGTGTGTGTATGTATATACACATCAGCAATGAATAATATGAAAGAAAATTAAGAAAACAATTTGATTTATAATGTAATCATAAAGATTAAAATATTTAGAAATAAATTTAACCACAGAAATGCAAGACTTGTATACTGAAACTATAAAATGTTGTTGAAAGAATTTAAAGAATACATAAATAAATGGGAAGCCATCTTGAGCTCATGGATTAGAAGACTTTATTATTAAGATGGCATTACTCCCCATATTGATCCACAGATTCTATCCAATTATTATAAAAATTCTAATAAACAGTTTTTGCACAAACAGAAAAGCTGATCCTAAAATTCATAAAGAAGTGCAAGGCGTCCTGAATAGCCCAAATAATCTTTAAAAAGAATTAAGTTTAGAAATTACTCAATTCTTGGGGCGCCTGGGTGGCTTAGTCAGTTAAGTGTCTCCGACTTTGGCTCAGGTCATGATCTCACAGTTCGTGAGTTTGAGCCCCATGTCGGGCTTGTGCTCATAGCTCACAACCTGAAGCCTGCTTCGGATTCTGTGTCTCCCTCTCTCTCTGCCCCTCCCTGCTCGTGCTTTGTCTCTCTCTCTTAAAATTAAACACTGAAAAAAAAAGAGACTACTCAATTCTAAGCCTATGCCAATCTACAGTAATCAAAGCTGTGCACTACTGGCATTTGTTAGTTCAATGGAATAGGATTGTGAGTCTATAAATAAATCCATAAATCTATGGTAAATTGATTTTTGACAAAGGTCTCAAGATCATTCAATGAAAAATTATAATGTTTAACACATGGTGCTGTGGCAGCTGAATATCAGCATGCAAAATAATGAAGGTGCATCCTTACCTCACACAATACACAAAAATTAACTCCAGGTAGAAAAATACTAATTAACTAAAGTAGAAAAAGTCTTTGAACAAAACTTGCTTCTTAAGAGTTTTCATTCAAGCAAATGTATTCAGTCATTCAGCAAAGATAATATTATTTCCTTCTCACACAATGAAACAGATTCAGATGCCCTCAATTAAGGAAAGAGAGCAGTAGGAGTACCTGGGTGACTAAGTCAGTTAAGGATCTGACTTCTGCTCAGGTCATGACTTCACGGTTCATGGGTTTGAGCCCTGTGTTGGGCTCTGTGCTCACAGCTCAGAACCTGGAGCCTGCTTCAGATTCTGTGTCTCCCTCTCTCTCTGCCCCTCCCCTTCTCACTTTCTCTCTCTCTCTCTCTCTCTCAAACATTAAAAAAAAATAAAAGAGAGCAGTAAAAGGTGGAAGTAAAGAAATAAGGCAGACTTAGTTGTATATAGGAGAAAAGTTGGATGCAGTTGTTGTCACATGAAATTGATTGAAAGCAAATAGGCTGAAAGCTTATTGAGTTTTGAGGCAATTGCATTGCCAAAGAAACCACAACCTTGGTCTAAAAAAGCCTGTGACTGTTTAGCCTGGTTCCCAAGACTGTGCTATTAGGAAAAGGGCTATAGAAAATTATGTATCTACCAA
This sequence comes from Prionailurus viverrinus, assembly GCF_022837055.1. NCBI lineage: Eukaryota > Metazoa > Chordata > Mammalia > Carnivora > Felidae > Prionailurus > Prionailurus viverrinus. Next base: position 79,283,462 of record NC_062579.1, on the reverse strand, counting down.
TAAGGGTAATCTCCCCAAAAGCTGCTTGAGATATATCAATGAGAGCAACGGACTAGGGAGTTTCCCACAGAAAGAAGAATCAGTATCTAATTAGGAAATCTTCCCCACTATCAGGTCAGAATGTCTTCAGAGTACCTGATCAGTAAGATTTCATCATTGCTATGGGCCAGCAATCATAGTATATCTTTCATTCCTCCATTTTCTTAATGAAAGTTTTTACTCCACTTATTCTGTCCCTATTCCACCATTGTATATTGGGGATGTGGAAGAGGCATATAATTTAAATTTTAGTTCAAAAGGATCTACATGTGGACCTGATGGAGAGGTATGCACATCATCTTGAGGTCCTAGATTTTGAGCTGAATGTAGTAACTAGTTAGGGCATTGACTTATCTCCCCTGAAGAGGGAATGAATGTATTCTAGGTTTGAGAGGGAAGATACATACAAATTTTGGGGGCCAAAGGAAGAAATATACTTAAGTAACTGTTCCCCCAAAACATGTTCAATACCTTCCATTGTATAAATTTGTGTTGAGAAATAGCTTCCTAACCAGAGACTACATTTCCCAGAATGCATTTTAACTAGGTGAGTCCTTGTAATTTGTTTTTACCAATACAATAAGAGTGGAAATTGGGGTGCTTGGGTGGCTCAGTTGGTTAATCATCTGACTTTGGCTCAGGTCATGATGTTGTGGTTTGTGAGTTTGAGCCCCACATCAGGCTCTGTGCTGACAGCCCAGAGCATGGAGCCTGCTTCGGATCCTATGTCTCCCTCTCTCTCTCTACCCCTCCTCCTCTCATGCTCTGTCTCTCTCTTTCTCAAAAATAAATAAACATTTTTAAAAAAGAGTGGAAATGACCTGTATTACTACTTCACCAATAAAATTAAGTGGCATCTATAGCCTTTATATCATCTCTTTCCTGACTTGCCAGCTTTAGTGCCCTAGAGTATGGAGGACTCACAAGATAGGAGAAGCCTGGATCACTGAATCACCATGTGGAGTAAACCACCCATCTATCAAGAACAACTACTCTGGATTATTAGGTGAAAGTGAAATAAACTTCTAATTGATGAAACCATGGAAATATTAGGTGTTATTTGATAAACAGCATTGCCCTTATATAGAAATGTACCAGTATTACCCCCACTTGTAATATATATGTAATATATATAATGGTAGGGAAGCACTGTAAGTGAGGAAATAAAGGCTCAAGGGCTTAAGGAATTTTCCCAAAGTCCAATGGCTTTCTAGTGTTGAAACAAGGATTCTAACCCAAGCCACCTCACTCTGGAGCCTTTGCTCTTGGTAAACACCTTATTTGTCTCCTGGGAAAAGGTAGGAACAAGGGCAGTGACAACAGGATTGGTGTTTTTCCAAAGTTACTTCCTATTACAGCAGGAAGCCACCCAAAAGGTAAATAGAAAGCAATAAATAAAAGCAGTCAGAAAGTGTCATCAGATTTTGAGAAGGAGCCATGAGTTTCCAAGAAAACCCTTGGAAAGCAGGAATTTAGTATCAGAGCCTCAACATCTCCATCAGAAGGTGAAAATCACAAATCCTCTTGATGATGCATTTATTAACTCAGTCATTCAACAGACATTAATGGAGGGCCTACCATGTGCCAGGATCTGTTCCAACAAAACAAATAAAAAATCTTCATGGAGCCTACATTCCAAGTGTGGAAAGACAGTAAGCTAAATAAGTAAAATACAACAAGTCTTACATGGTGATGAGTACTAGATAAAACAATGAAGCAGACAAAAAGGAAAGTATAGCAGTTAAGATATAATGGTTTCTTTCTGCAGGCTGGAGAAATAAGGGTTACTATTTCTGTTTGATATACCACAATTCCCAGGACCTGAGATGAAATGCCCCCACAAAGTCTAAGTTGATTTTTTTCTCCACCTATCACTTATTTGTTTTATTCCCTTGCAAATTATTAACCTTACAAGGTCCAATTTTTCAAGGGCTTTTCTCAGTCTGTACCGCCTTCCTCTCATCCTGTTGGGGCAACTGCCTTATCTACTTTCTATTTCTCTACTGCCTATCCAACAGGTCTCTTTTGCTGATTGTGGGCCTATGACAAGAACAGCGCTTTCTGATGTTGTTCCACTTATTTCCTACCTCTTATCTCAGTTCTTTCTCCCTCCCTACACCCTCTCTCTTTCTCTTTTTCTTTTTTTCTTTCTTCTTTCTTTCTTTCCCTTCCTTTCTTCTTTTTTCTTTCTTTCTTTCTTTCTTTCTTTCTTTCTTTCTTTCAACCAGACTAAAACCACAACTGTGAGTTTTGGAGTCAGAGGAACCTGATTTTAAACCCTGATTTTTCCACTACTGGCTGTGGGAACTTTGGCAAATCACTTATTGTCTGAATATCATGAAATGGGTATAATGTTAGGAAAGCAATCCTTGTTGAGAAGCTGGTACCACAATGTAAATGAATGCAACTCTTCTCAGGTAGGGCATCTAAGGACTCAGATCAGCCAAGAATTAAAGTTTGAGTATACCACTCAACAATGAAATCTGTTAAGGTACTGGTAAAAAGAAAATTGAATATTAGTTGGAGAGTGGAGGAGAGACCTCAAAATCAGCTACAAAACTGAGGGTTTTGATCTTCCCAAATAAGTTCTTTCTCCCTGTTCATGGACTTATACCTATATATTTCAATTAATATGCATTATCTTTCTTCTGAAATGTTATATAAACTGTGATTATGGTAGCTAAAATTAGTCTACATGCTGAAAAATATCGAAACATAATCACAATGAATGTAGAGAAAGTATAAGTCTTACCCATAGATCCTGGAATCAGAGCTCAATGAAGTGACTAAAGGGATGCTGGGAAGTGACAGGATTTGTTTTGGGTTATACATGAAATAATTGTGTACTTTTAAGCGGCAACATTTTTGGAGGAAAGATTATGGGAAAAAGTGTATATAGATGCTGTGCAATCATAAACATGGACTCTAATAGGTATCTATTGCTTTTTGTCAACTTGGCATCAAATTTCCCCTTCTTGATTGTCCAATTTCCTTTTAAAGAACTATCTTTGCCCTCTGTTAAGTCGACTTAAGCCAATGGCTCTGCTTTGCTCTAAACAAAAAGCAGGCATATCCTAAGTTAGGATAATCTAACACTCTGTGGCTAGATTTTGGATCTTAATAATAGGGACAAAAAGACTGAAGTCTGAAATCTAAGGAAGCAAGGTGTTGGTGTCCAAATTGAACCAATTGTGCTACACCACCATTTTTGGTTATTCCTAGCCCAGTTGTCTAGATTCCTATTGGTTCTCTGAGGCCTTAATATCATTATAACAAATTCACTTTTGCTTAAGTTTGCCTGAGTTGTTTTCTTTTTTTTTTTAACTGTCATAAAAATTTAATAGAAGTGCCATATATAATAAAGCAATGTTGTACATGGGTACTAACAATAGAGCATGGGTTTAAATTCTGGTCCATCCACTTAAACTCTTTGGGCCTCAGTTTCGCTATTTGTGGATAAGGAATGATGAAAAATGACACATACAGAACTGTTGTGTGGTAAGTGCCCAATAAATGTTAGCTTTTACTATTATAAAACAGACTAAATTTTCTTAAGTATTTCTACCCTTTCCTCTTTCACTACCGTGTTAAAGGATAAATCCCCTGTTTCACAGGCAACTCCTAGACATGGGATTTTATTGTGCTAATTGGAATGAGTAGAGCTCCAGAACTGAAGGGCCCTTAAAAGGTTAGCTCAGTTTACATCAGAGAGGGCCAGGAACTACTTCTAGGAAAAGGTGAATATTTCAAATTGATTTTCAATTATCTTTGGGTATTGACCTGGAGTCTTTTTGAATATAACCTTGGTATAACTGACTGGAGACAACAAGCTTTACTTTGTATTAATTAAAATAAATTAGGTGCGTGGTGATGTGGAGGGGTGTTGTTCCCTTGATCTGTTACTGAAAGCTTTAGCTAAAGCATTCTGTTGTCCCCATTGTTCAATAATTTCTAGGCAATGTTGATCAATATTTTCTTTATCTGTGCTCATTTCCCTATTGTTTTCTGTAATCAGGTCTTCATCACCAACACACATATAGTTAAATTCTGACCTGAATATTTCCTATAGTTCATGGCATTCCCATTGGTCTGCCTCAGAGTTCTAAAGCAGTTTGTCAGTACTATTTAACTAGTGTTTACTTTGGAAACACTGAGGAGCTTTAAACTCTCTCTATTAAGGTGTTTTTTGTGTTTTTTTTTTTTTTTTTTTTTTTTTTTTTTTTTTTTTTTTTTCATCTGGCAGCAACAAGTTTTGCTCCAGAAAGGATTCAAACGCCTCTGGTGCTAGAGCAGGATTACCTAAAAAAAATCTCTGCTTTTAATAAAATAATTCAACTGTTTAAGGGACATCTTTTTATATTGTTTTTCCAATTTAAGTTCCCAGAATTTGCTAAATCTGTGGGAGTCTGTATTTATGCAGCCATGAATCTTTCTCTTTCTAGGAACGCAGCTCTTTTACTCCTCAAAATTGCTGTATCTACAGGGAGAGGATTTGAAAACCAACTACATTTTGATGTGCAGGCATACATTTAACTCATTTTGTAATAATTGGCCCTGAGCAGTGGAGGGTGGAAGTGTGGATGTTGGGTATTTTAGTTTTTATTTTATATATTTCATTTAGAAAAAAAGGAGCATGTGGCATTTTTACAATTATATATTTTTTAAAACTATAGATTCTTCATCCTAAATCCACTTTCTATTATAATAGAATAGAATAATAGAATATAGAATATATTAGAATATAATAGAATAATATAATAGTCTATTATAATAGACTTCATATCTAGGTATTTTGTCCAGATCAAATTCCACTGTCAATCATGATGTTCATTTTCTTGCATTTTCTTGGCTCTTTTACCCTTTTTACATCTTGGCACACTTATTTGGGAAACTACAACCTTGATTAAATCCAACTTTCTTCCATGCTTGCACCTGAGACTCTGACCATGACTGAAGAAAAAGATGCACAATAATAAATAATGTCCACATTCTCAAAGTACATTTTTTAAAGTTTTCACTTAAATTCCAGTTAGCTAACATGCAGGATAATATTAGTTTTGAGTATACAATATAGTGATTCAACACTTAAATACATCACCCCATGCTCATCACAAGTACCTTCCTTGATCCCCATCACCTATTTCACCCATTCCCCCACCACCTCCCCTCTGGTAACCATCAGTTTGTTCTCTACACTTAGTATTCTGCCTCTTGGTTTGCCTCTGTTTTCCCTTTGTTTCTTTGTTTTGTTTCTTAAATTCCACTCAGGAGTTATATGGTATTTGTCTTACTCTGACTGACTTATTTTACTTAGCATAAAAGACATTTTTAATGATGTCAAATATCTTTTATCTGTTTCACATCCATTAAATCTCTCATCCACCCAGTTAATTGTTTCATAATTTCTTCTCTCTCCTCAAACCTCCAATACCATCTCCTCCATCCTCCTTCTCAGCTGATGATTTCGCTTCCTATTTTGCAAAGAAATTGAAACAACTAAAGGGGGGAATTTCCACATACTCTTATCACTACTTCTACTCACTTAGCAGCATCTATACCCACATACTCTAAGTCCCTGCTTATTATACACATGATTCCTTACTCTTCTCTAAAGCCAATCTTTTTTTTTTTTTTTTTTTTTTTTACTACTTTGGCTTAAGCTCCAGGGATTCTTCCTTCTCTCTCTTATAAATTATCTTTTTTTTTTTTTTTTTGCTCTTTAGTGGATCACTCTAATAAGCATACAAGTTTGCTATGATTTCTTGCATCATAAAAAAAGTTCCTTAAGCTCACATTTCTGTTCACTGACACCACATTCTTTTACTCGCTTGTGCAGCAGAAATTCAAAATTCATTAATATTTGATGTTTCCAGGAGTGTCTGGGTGGCTCACATGGTTGAATATCTAACTCTTGGTTTCAGCTTGACTCATGATCTTGCAGTTTGTAAGTTCAAGCCCCTCACCAGGCTCTACACTGGCAGTGTGGAGCCTGCTTGGGATTCTCTGTCTCTGTCTCTCTCTCTCTCTCTGCCCCCACTCTCCCTCTCTCCATCTCCCTTTCAGAAATAAATAAAAATTTAAAAAGTTTAAAAAATACTTGATGTCTCAAGTTCCTCTTATTCCATTCTTTATTCTCTTTCTTCTACCCTTTCTCTCATGAATGTGCACACACACTTACATTTCTTTATAATTTGCATGTAGTGAAATAATTATGCTTTAAGTGTACATTTCAGTGAGGTTTCACAAATATATACACCCTCAAAATCCATCCTCAAATGGAGATACAAAATATTTGCATCAATCAAGAAAGTTTCTTCATATCCCTTTGTAACCGATTTCTACCTCAAATAATCATGATTTCCATTTCTGTAACTAGAAGTTAGTTTAATTTGTTCTTAAATTAAATGTAAATGCATTCAGTAGCCTATAGAGAGACTCTTTTATGTCTAGCTTCTTTCGCTCTTTATTTTAAGGCCTGAAACTCCACATACTGCCTTGACATCTTTAAGACTCACATGGCCCCAAATAGTTAGCCATGAGTTCTGCTTTCACCATGTATGCTCCCCCGAGAGGAAAATGTTCCCCACCTGGTTAGTCCCTTTATCAGTGAGCCAGCTGCATCCTGCCTAGTCCTCAACCTAAGGGGTTTCATTTCCCTGGCAGCCCATGAAACCGTTTCAATAAGCCACAGGTAGTTTAAGGATATTGTTTTTAACACTCATTAATTTTTATATATTTTATTATAACATTTATATAATTTTATAGTAATGATTTGGGATTTGGGTAGATGTCTGTTTGCCAGTTAGATTATAAATATCTGTAATGGATGAGAATGTCTTGTTTACTTTATACTACCAAGCCTCACATACATAGTAGGTGCTAAATACGTGTTAGTTTAGTTTAATAATTTGATTCAAACATTGTGTTTGAATAATAAGTTGTGTGGACTGAGTACAGGTTATGAGAATGAAAAATAAAGTAGTGGTTCACCACTGAAATTTTTGAGGAGCATGCCAAGAACTTTGAAACATATTAAAGTAAGATGTAATTATCTTATTCCAGAAGAGAGAGTATACAGGCCCAGACTATCATGAAAGCACTAAATTTAATTATTTATTCCCTACATACCAATTAGCAAAAATATGTCACCTACATAAATAATAGATACCATTATTAATGAACACTAAGAGTTTGCAATAGTGGAATACAACTGCATAGAAATATCTGTGTTGAAAATAAACTATGCATGAATGATTTCTAAGTTTAATTACTTATAGAGGCATTTAATAATATAATATTACATATTTTAACCAGTACATAGGGCTTTTAAGGTAATCTATCCTGAGTGAGATTTTTAATAGCTTTTAGAATTTCTAGTAATGCTGCCTCTCTCATTCCTGTTATTGGTAATTTTTGTCTTCTCTCTTTCATTCCTGATCAGATTAATGATAATTCAAAGAGCCAGCTTTTGTTTACATTGACTTCTTTCTACTGTTTCTTGGTTTTCTACTTCATTGTTTCCTATTCTGACCTTTATTTCTTTATTCTGCTTAATTTGAGTTTAAGTTTCTCCAATTTTTCTAGTTTCTTAAGGTAGAAGTTGAAGTCATTGATATGAGATCATATAGCCCATGAACGGCCAGACAGTAAATGTTTTAGGATTTGTAGTCCATATGTTCTCTGTTGCAACTTCTCGGCTCTGCCACTGTAGTGAAAATATGACTATAGACAATATATAAGTGAATGGATGGAGCTATATTTCAATAAAACTTCATTGATGAAAACATAGGGAAAGCTGGATTTGCCTATGGGCTGTAGTTTGCTGACTGCTAGTCTATAGGTTGTGTTGAGAAGATGATCATATACATTCCTCTTAAATTAGAGTTGAAGGGAGGCAAGTTAACAGCTTTAATTAGATTGGATTCATCTGTGAAGAACTCAACTCCCAAACTCTTGCACCACTGCCATTATTTGATTTGTGAGGATTTTAGGCTATAGTTTCTAATATTTTTGGTTTACATTTGGATTAAAGTTTACACAACCCACAATTCAGGCACTGTAGGGATATTATTGCTTCAACTTTCTTTTTCTTCTAGCAGCTTCTCCACTAACATCATTTGGACAGATATTTGGGATGTGTTTGTGAAATGAATTATTGGACCACACAGTTTCTTTTTGCTTCTGAGACTCATCCAGTTTGCAACATGTCCTGCCAGATCACACTGTTGTCTGAGACTTGGCTCATTTCCCCTTGGCAAATGTCTCTCTGATCTATGGAAGGCCTGCTTCCTCATTATCCTGTCCCTGTGTCAGCCACCTGCCCTCATCTGTGGAAATTGTCAAAGCTGTCGGCTCCCCCAAGAAAGGCTCATTGCTCTCTGTAATTCAGTAGATCTAGTCTTCCTGTGTCTTCCTTTGCTAGTTCCAGAAGAAAAAGATCTTTCCCATTTTTCTATTACTGTAATAAGAAACAGAAGTTCCATTCCCTTAGAAACTGACTCCAAACCTTTTTTATAGTTTATCAGAACTGCTCTCATAAAGGTCACTAATTACCTCTATATTGGTAAATCCTATCAAATGCCTAATCTTCATATTAATTACCCTACCAACAGCATTTTGGTGAATCCTATGAAATACCTAATCTTCATATTACTTGCCCTATCAACAGCATTTGAGTCAATTGATTACACCTTCTCTTTGATAAACACTTTTTTCTTGATTTCCACGAAGTGAGATTCTCCTGGTTCTTCTCCAACATATTGGCAGCTCCTTCTCACTGCCCTTTCTCATTTCTCCTGTTTTCCCTAAATTCTTAACACTGGCATTCCCCAGGGTTTGGTTCTTCTTCTCCTTCTCTATACTCATTCTCTTGGTTATATTCAGTCTTGTGGCTTTAAATATCATCCATATGCTGAAGACAATTAAATTTGCATCTTTTTCCCATGTCTCTTCCAAACTCTAGGTTTGTATATACAACTGCCTCCTTGATATTTCTGCTTGAATGTCTTGTATATATCTCAACTCAACTTAAGGCTCTTCATCTTCTACCTGATACCAGGTCCACCTAGAGACTTCCCCATATTAATTAATAGAAACTTCATGTTTTTCAATCTTTTCAACAAATGGTATTGGGAAAACTTGTCAACTACATGCAAAAGAATGAAAATGGATCAGTTTCTTACATAAAACACAAAAATAAACTCAGAATGTACTGAAGACCTGAATGTGAGACCTGAAACCATAAAAACCCTAGAAGAGAGCACAGGCAGCAATGTCTCTGACATAAGCCATAGCAACATTTTTCTAGATATGTATCCTGAAGCAAGGGAAATAAAAGCAAGAATAAACTATTGGCATTACTTCAAAAAAAAAACTTTTGCACAATGTACTAAACAAAACTAAAAGGTGACCTACTAAATGGGGGAGGATATTTGCAAATGACATAGGGGTTAATATACAAAATATATAAAGAACTTATACAATTCAACAACACAAAAGCAAAAAATCTAATTAAAAAATGGTCTGAAGAATGGATGAGTCAGTGGAGCATCTGACTCTTCCCTTTGGCTCAGGTCACGATCTTGCGGTTTGTGGGTTCGAGCCCCACATCAGGCTCTACGCAGATGGCATGGAACTTGCTTGTAATTCTCTCTCCACCTCTTCCTTCCCAACTGCTGCTTGCTCTCTCTGTCTCTCAAAATAAGTAAATAAATAAACTTAAGATAATAGGTCGAAGAAATGAACAGACATTTCTCTAAAGAAGATAGGTGGTCAACAGAGACATGAAAAGATGTTCAACATCATTCATCATCAGGGAAATGAAAATCAAAACTACAATGAGATATCACCTCACACCTTTCAGAATGGCTAAAATAAAAAAAATAAATAAAAGAAACAACAAGTGTTGGCAAGGATGTGGAGAAAACCCTCATGCTATATTTATTGATGGGGATGCAAACTGCTGCAGCCACTGTGGGGGTTCCTCAAAACACTAAAAATAGAGCTACCTTACAATCCATTAATCACACTGCTGGGTGTTTACTCAAAGAATACAAAAACACTATTTCAAAGGATACACCCATATGTTAATTGCAGCATTATCTACAATAGCCAAATTATGGAAGCAGCCCAAGCATCCATCAGATGAATGGGTAAAGAAAAGGTGATATATATATATATATATATATATATATATATAATGTATGGAATTATTGATCACTATATTGCTACACCTGAAAGTAATATAACGTTGTATGTTAACTATACTGGAATTAAAATTTAAGAAAACTCTGTCTTCTCACTTGCTACAGGACAAAACCATGAAGTTTATCATTGATCTCATTCTTTTTTTCACAGTCCATATCCAATTCACCAGCAAATTCTATAGTTCTACCCTCAGATATATCCAGAATTTAACCATTTCTCACCATGTACACCAGTCGAAAACAACAATTTTCACTTCCTAAGTTACTGCATTAGCTTCCTAATTCTCTTCTTTCTTCCTTTGACCACCTCTCCTTCACCACACATACAACTTATTTTAAACCAAGTTTGCAGAATGATCTTTTTATATAAAAAATTAATTATGTAACTATTTGCTCAAAAATCCTCCAGCAGATTCACATTTCACTCAGGAAAAAAAAACCCAAAGTCTTTATCCATAAGAGTCTTCATGTTCTGTCTCTTCTACCTGACATCTTTTAATCTATTTCATCCACACTGGCCTCCTTGTTATTCCTCAAATATGCTAAGCATGCTCTTACTTTAGGATCTTGGTTCTGGCTCTCCCTTCTGCCTGGAATGTTTTCCCCCAGATTCATGTTTGACTAAGTCTTTCATTTCCTTCAGATCTTTGCTCAAAAATCAATTTCTCAACAAGACCTAACATGTCAAAACAATTTAACATTGCAAGCAACTTTTTCCTCTTGGATTTTTTTCACTTAAAAAAAAACCTTGATACACCATAATATGGATGCATTTTGAGAACATTATACTAAGTGAAGTAAGCCAGAAAAAAAGAAAAAATACTGCATAATGTCACTAATATTTATCTAAGGAACACAAACTCTTAGAAAAATAAAGTAAAATGGTGGTTTCCTGAGGCTAGAGGGAGATTGTTGAGTGGATATAGAGTTTCAGTTTGCAAGATGAAAAGTTCTAGATATGTTGCATAATGATGTGCATGTAGTTAACACTACTGTACTATACACTTAAGATGAGAAATTTTATGTTAACTATTTTTTATTAAAAGCAAATGTTGGGGAACCTGGGTGGCTCAGTTAGTTAAGTGTCCAACTCTTGACTTGGGCTCAGGTCATGACCTCACAGATTGTGAGTTCGAGCCCTGAGGCTTGGGCTCTGTGCTGCTGGTGTGGAGCCTGCTTCAGATTCTTTCTCTCCCTCTCTCTGTCTCTCCTTGATTGTTCTCTCTCTCACTCTCTCAAAATAAATAAATAAACTTAAAAAGGGCAAATTTCAACTAAACCTGAAAAAATAAAATATAACAAATTAAAGACAAAAAAATCAACTTGACTTCTTTTTTGTAATGTTTATTTATTTTTATTTTTAGAGAGAGAGAGAAGCAATGAGAATACAAGCGGAGAGAGGCAGAGAGAGAGAGGAAGGGAGAGAATTCCAAGCAGACTCCGTACTGCCAGCACAGAGTCTAATGTGGGGCTTGATCTCATGAATCGTGAGATCATGACCTGATCTGAAATCAAGAGTCAGATGTTCAACCCACTGAGATACTCAGGTGCCCTCAACTTGGCTTCTGATCTGAGCTGTGACATGTAAAGAGACTGGAAGTCTTCATTCTTATAAAGAGAAAGCTAACTAAATTGAAAATATTTCTTGAACATTTTCTGGACTCATCAGTGAAATCTGTGAAGACAGGAGAATTCAGAGTCACACCAACTCCTTCCTATTTGGAGCAGAAGACACTAGAACCACAAACGGTGATTTTGACTGTGAAAGAGCATGAGAGTGAAAAACTTCTGGGGGCAACAGTTTTAGGAGTGCTTGAACAGCACAGTCAAATTAATTGAACTGACATTAATGGAAAACTTCCAGCAAATGTAGAATACATTTTTCTGAAACTCACATGGAGTATTCACCATGTTAGAACACATTCTGGGCCACAAAATACAACTTAACAGATTTAAAAGAATAGAAATCATACAAAGTGTATTTTCAAAATACAATGGAATTAAAGTAGTAATCAATAACAGAAAGAAATCTGGGAAATCACCAAATATTTGGAGATTTAAAAACATACTTCTGAGTAACATGAAGTATCAAGAAAAAATTTTAAATATCTTGACCTAAATTAAAATAAATTTCAAAGTATGAAAGTTTTGGTATACTGCATACCAGTGCTCATGAAGAATTTATATCATTAAATGCATATATTATAAAATAAGTAAGATCTAATAGCTGTAATGTAAGCTTCCACTTTGGGAAGCTGAATAAGAAGAACTTAAGCCTAAAGCAAGCAGAGGAAAGTGAATAATAAACATTTGAGCAAAAACAAGAAAAAAATTGGAAAGAGGAAAACAGTAGAGAAATTGAATCAAAAATCTGGTTCCTAGAAAAAAAGGAATAAAATTGATAAATGTTTAGCAAGGCTAACCAAAAAAGAGACAGGATGAAATGAAAAAAAAAAAAGCCATTACTAGTGATCTCATGGACATTTAAAGATAATAAAGGAATACTAGGAACAAGTCTATGCCCACTAATTTGATAAATTAAATGTGCCAATTCCATTAAAACACAAACTAAAAAGCTCACAGGGAGAAATAGATCATCTGAATAGGCCTATATATATTGAAGAGAATGAAGTAATAATTAACCACCTTCCGAAAAAGAAATCACCATGACCAGATGGTTTCCCTGGTGGAGTGTACCAAACATTTAAAGGAGAAATCATGCCAATTCTTCACAATCTCTTTAGGAAAATAGAGGCAGAAGGACCACTTTCTAACTCATTCCATGAGGTCAGTTTGGCCCTAATATCAAAATGAAATAAAGATGTTACAAGAAAGGAAACTACACATCAATACTTATCACAAATAGTAAATCCAATCCAACAATATAGAGAAAGAATTATATACCCCCACCAAGTGGGATTTATTGCAGGTATGCAAGTCTGGTTCAACAGTCACATATCAATCAACATACTCCACCACATCTGTAGGCTAAAGAAGAAAAATCATGACTATACCGTTGATGCAAAAAAAAGCTTTTTGAAAAAATCCAATATCTATTCAAGATAAAAAAAATCTCAGCAAAATAAAAAATAGAGAAGTAATTCCTTAACTTCATAAAGAACATCTACTAAAAATCTACAGCTAACATTATACTTAACTGTGAGAAACTGGATACTTTTATCTTAATATCAGGAGCAAGACAATGATATTCTCTCATCACTCCTATTCAACATCATAGCTGGTGCAGTAAGACAAGAAAAAGAAGTGATAAGTACGTAGACTGGGAAGAAAGAAATAAACCAGTCTCTAAAAAATTGTTTTAATTTTTATTTTTTTACAGAGAGAGACACTAATGCTGTCTCTGTCTCTCTCAAAGTAAATAAATAAAACTTAAAAAAAGGTGCTGAATGGGAAAAACCTTAAGTCAAGAATACTCCATCCAAAGAGTCTATCATTTAAAATAGGAGAGATATAGAATATCCCAGACAAATAAAAACTAAAGGAGTTCATGAACACTATACCAGATCTGCAAGAAATATTAAAGGGGACACTTTAAATGGAAAGGAAAGAACAAAATTGATAGTGAAGGCAGGAAACAAAAAAAAATCAGTGAAAATAATATTTCTATAAGAAAAACAACCAATGAACCCACAAAATAAAATTATGTTAAGTATGACACCATATACCTAAAATGTGGGGAAGAGAGGAGTAAAAATTGGTTCAAACTTAAATAACCATCAACTTAATATAGACTTCTATATGCAGATATTATATGCAAATCTAACAGTAAGCACAACTCAAAAACCACTAATAAATATGCAGAGTAAAGAGAAAGAAATCCAGAAAACCATGAAAGAAAGACAAGAAAAGAGAAAAACTTCAGAAACAAACACAAAACAATAAAATAAATATAAATACATAACTACTGATAATAATTTTGAATGTAAATTAACTAAATGCTCCAAAGACAAAGGGTGACAGAATGGGTAAAAAATAAAGACCCATCTGTATGCCTACAAGAGACTCATTTTAGACCTAGTGACCCCCACAGATTAAAAGTGAAGAATAAAGAAACATGTATCATCCAAATGGGTGACAAAAGTAAGCCAGAGTAGCAATACTTATATTGGAAAAAATAGACATTAAAACAAAGACTGTAACAAGTGACAAAGAAAGACACTATATCATATTGAAGGGGACAATACAACAAGAAGATATAACAATTGTAAGTATTTATTAAACCAGCATGGGACCACCCAAATACATAAAACAATTAATAATAAATATAAAGGAACTAAATGATAATAGTACAAGAATAGTAGGGGGCTTTAACACCCCACTTGCAACAATGTACAGATCATATAAACAGAAAACCAACAAGGAAACAATGGCTTTGAATGACACACAGGATCAGATGGACTTAACAGATATATTAATAACATTTCATCCTAAAACAGCAGAATACACATTCTTTTCAAGTGAACATGAAACATTCTCCAGAATAGATCATATATTAGGCCACAAAACAAACCTCAAAAAATTTCATAAAATCAAAGGCATATGACTGTGGTCATCTTTTCTGAGCACAGTGCTATGAAAGTAGAAGTCACCACAAGAAAAAAATCTGGAAAGAACAAAAATACATGGAGGATAAATACCATGCTACTAAAGAATAAATAACAGGAAATAAAACAAGAAATAAAAAGTGCCTGGAAACAAATAAAAATTAAAACACAGCAATTCAAAACCTTAGGGGTGCAGCAAAAGCAGTTCTAACGGACAAGTTTATAGCAATACAGGCCCACCTCAAGATGCAAGAAAAATCTCAAATAAACTTAAACTTATACCTAAAGGAGCTAGAAAACAAACAACAAATCAGGCCAACATCCAGCAAAAGGAAGGAAATAATAAAAATTAGAGCAGAAATAAATAATCAAAAGAATCAAAAAGGCAATGAAACCAGGAGCTGATTCTTTGAAAAAAAGAATGATAAACCTGTAGCCAGACGTATCAAGAAAAGAATGGAATGGATTCAAATAAATAAAATCACAGATGAGAGAAGAGAAATAACAACCAACACTACAGAAATACAAAGGATTATAAGACAAAATTATGAAAAAAATTATGCCAACAAATTGGACAATCTAGAAGAAATGGATAGATTCCTAGAAAAATATAAACTACCAAAACTGAAACAGGAAGATAGAAAATTTGAACAGACCAATTAACAGCCAAGATATTGACTCAGTAATCAAAAATTTTTCAACAAACAAAAATCTAGGACCAGATGGCTTCACAGTTGAATTCTACCAAACATTTAAAGAAGAGTTAATACCTATTCTTCTCAAACTATTCCAAAAAATAGAAAAGGAAAGAAAATTTCCAAATTCATTCTATGAGGCTAGCATTACCATAATACCAAAAACAGATAAATACACCACGTAAAAGCAAAATACAGGCGAATATATCTGATGAACATAGATGCAAAAATCCTCAACAAAATAGTATCAAACTGAATCTAACAGTATTTCAAAAAAAATCATTCACCACAATTAAGTGTGATTTATTCCTGGGTTGTAAGAGTGGTTCAATATTTGGAAATCAATCAACATGATATATCACATCAGTAAGAGAAACGATAAAAACCATGTGATTATTTCAATATATTCACAAAAAGCATTTGATAAAGTACAACATACATTCATGATAAAAGCCTTCAACAAAGTAGGTTTAGAGGGAATGTATCTCAACATAATAAAGGCCATATATGAATACCCCACAGCTAACATCATATTTAGTAGAAAAATCTGAGAGGTATTTCCCTAAGGCCAGGAATAAGACAAGGATGTCCACTCACCACTTTTATTCAACATTGTACTAGAATTCCTAGCCACAGCAATCAGAAAGCAAAAAGAAATAGAAGGCATACAAATAAGTAAGGGAAAAGTAAAAGTTTCACTATTTTCAGATGACATGATACTGTACATAGAAAACATGAAAAACTCCAACAAAAAAATTTCTAGACTGATAAACAAATTTGGTAACTTTGCAGGATGCAAAATCAATCTACAAAAATCTGTTGCATATCTATACACCAGTAATGAATCAGAAGAAAGAGAAATTAAAGACTCAATCCCACTTACATTTGTACCAAAAACTAAAATACCTAGGAATAAATCTAGCTAAAGAGCTGAAATTCCTGTACTCTGAAAACTACAAAACACTGATGGACGTTGAAGATAACACAAAGAAATGGAATACATTCCATGTTCATGGATTGGAAGAGCAAATACTGTTAAAATGTGTATACTGTCCAAAGCAATCTACACACTTAATGCAATCTCTATCAAAATACCAACAGCACTTTTCCCAAAACTAGAACAAACAATCCTAAAGTTTGTATGGAAGCACAAAAAATCCCAAATAAAGCAATCTTAAAAAAGAAAAGCAAAAATGGAGGTATCACAATTCTGGACTTTATGTTATATTACAAAACTGTAGTAATCAAAACAGTGTGGTACTGGCAGGAAAATAGATAGATAGATCAATGGAACAAAATAGCCCAGAAAGAAATCCACAACTCTATGATCAGTTAATCTTTGACAAAGCCGGAAAGAATATCCAATGGGAGAAAGACAGTCTCTTCAACAAATGATGTTGGGAAAACTGGTTAGCTACATGAAAAAGAATGAAACTGCATCACTTTCTTACAGCTTACGCAAAAATTAATTCAAAATGGAGTAATAACCTTAATGTGAAACCTGAAACCATACAAATCCTAAAAGAGAGGATTACTGATGGCAGTAATTTCTCTGATATGAGTAATAACTTGTTTTCTAAATAGGTCCCCAGAGGCAAGGGAAATAAAAGCAAAAATAAACTACTGGCATTACATCAAAACAGAAATCTGCACAGTGAAGGAAAAAAGAAACAAAACTAAAAGGCAACCTACTGAATGGAAAAAAGTAAAAAGGTATTTGCAAATGACATATCTGATAAAGGGTTAGTATCAAAAAATATATAAAGCACTTATACAACTCAACAACCCAAAAAACAAAAAAAAATCCAATTAAAAATGGACAGTAGAGGGGCGCCTGGGTGGCTCACTTCGGTAAGCGTCTGACTTTGGCTCAGGTCATGATCTCATCGCTCATGAATTTGAGTCCCACGTCAGGCTCTGTGCTGACAGCTCATAGCCTGGAGCCTGCTTCAGATTCTGTGTCTCCCTCTCTATCTGCCCTCTTCCCATCACACCCTGTCTCTCTCTCTCTCAAAAATAAATAAATATTAAAAAGATGGACAGTAGACATGAACAGATATTTCTCCAAAGAAGACATCCAGACATTTCATGCTCATCATCATTTATCATCAGGGAAATGAAAAATCAAAACTACAATGAAATATTACCTCACATTGGCTAAAATGAAAAACACAAGAAGCAAACAAGTGCTGGTGAGGATGTGGAGAAAAAAAGATCCCTCTTGTACTTTTGGTAGGAATGCAAATGTGTGCAGCCACTATAGAAAATAGTATGGAGGTTCCTCAAAAATTTAAAAATAGAACTATAATTGTGATTCAGTAATTACACTACTGGATATTTACCCAAAGAATACAAAAACACTAATACAAATGTATACCAC
Organism: Prionailurus viverrinus; assembly: GCF_022837055.1. Taxonomy (NCBI): domain Eukaryota; kingdom Metazoa; phylum Chordata; class Mammalia; order Carnivora; family Felidae; genus Prionailurus; species Prionailurus viverrinus. The sequence continues at coordinate 79,265,578 of NC_062579.1, read as the reverse complement.
TTCTATTTTTATAGCAGCATTATTTAAGATAGCTAAGATATGGAAGCAGGCCAAAAGTACATCGACTGATGAATGTATGAAGAAGTGGTATATACATAACAATGGAATATTATTGAGCTACAAAAAAGAACGAAATCTTGCCATTTGCAATGACATGGGTGAAGCTAAGAGCATATGATGCTAAGTGAAATAAGTCAGAGAAAGACAAATGTGATTTCTCTCATATGTGGAATTTAAGGAACAAAACAAAGTAGCAAAGCTCAAAGGAGAGAGAGAGAGAGATACAAACCAAGAAACAGAATCCTAACTATAGAGAACAAACTGGTTGCCAGTTTGGGGAGCTAGGGGGGATGGGTGAAATATGTGATGGAACTTAAGGAGTGAACTTGTGATGAGTACAGGGTATTGTATGGAAGTGTTGAATCACTATATTGTACCCCTGAAACTAATATTATACTGTATGGTTACTAACTGAAATTTAAATAAAAACTTAAAAAATAAACTGTATAAAGAGAGTTTTAAAATAAAATATTATTTTAACTTATCTTAGATCCACATGCAAATTGTAATAATACAGAGAAATACTTTGTATCCTTTACCCAGTTTCCCATAGTTGTTTATATCTTGCAACATTACAGCACAACATGACAGAATATTAACATTAATATAGTCAAAATATGAACATTTTCATCACCCCAAGGATACCTAGGTGAGGGGATGGAAATGATGGAGAACAGCATGACTATAAAAAGGCAATATGAGGGATCTTTGTGGTGATGGAGATGCTCTGTATCTTAACTGTATCCATCTCAGTATTCTCATTGTGATATTGTAAGATATCAGAAAGTGTCACTACTGGAAGAATTTCCTTAATCCTTCTCTTTGCCTTCTTTTTCCCATAGAACCAATAAGAAACTAACATTCTATATAATTTACATATTTATAACATTTATTGTATAGGTTCTGTCCCTACTAGTATATAATTTTAATGAGAACATGAATACTTTTGTGTTTTGCCCTTGATGTATTCTAATTGCCTATAATAGTGCAAAACCATATTATGAGTTCAAAAATATTAATTGAATAACACAATTTAAAGATTATTTTAAAAGTATCACTTACTTACTGATGACATATCCAGCTCTGAAGGGGTTTTTCCCTTCAAGAGCTCAAATCTTAACTGCATGGTGTCTCTCACAATCCTCTTATCCTGTTGTCAATGAGCTAGCACTTTTAATGCTAAGATAGTTCAGAGTGGGTCTATCAATACAGGCTGCTGTTCCTAAGGTCCCTCCTTTCATGAGTATCTCCTTGTGAATTCCTTATTTTTGACATTAAAGAAAAAATTATTAACTCCAAAATTATCGAGTTGTATGCATTAAAGATGTACAGTTTTTCTGTATTGCTCATACCTCAAGAGTGGTCTTTTAAATAAAACACATTATTTTATAAAATAAAATAAATAAAAAGGACACTTATTGGGAGGAGCATTGGGTGCCATATGTAAGTGGTGAATCACTTAATTCTGATCCTGATATCAATAATTGCACCATATGTTAACTGGAATTTATTTATTTATTTATTTACTTACTTATTTAATATAATTTATTGACAAGATGGTTTCCATACAACACTCAGTGCTCATCCCAACAAGTGCCCTTCTCAATCCCTTTAACCCACTTTCCCCTCTCCCCCACCCCTCATCAACTCTCAGTTAGTTCTCAGTATCCAAGACTCTCTCATGGTTTGCCTACCTCCCTCTCTATAACTTTTTTTCCCCTTCCCCTCCCACATGGTCTTCTGTTACGTTTCTCAAGATACACCTACGAGTGAAAACTTACGGTATCTATCTTTCTCTGTAAAACTGATTTCACTTTAGCATAACACCTTCCAGTTCCATCTACATTGCTGCAAATGACCAGATTTCATTCTTTCTCATTGCCAAGTAGTATTCCATTGTATATATAAACCACATCTTCTTTATCCATTTGTCAGTCTATGGACATTTAGGCACTTTCCATAATTTGGCTGTTGTTGAAAGTGCTGCTATAAACATTGGGGTACATGTGCCCCTACGCATCAGCACTCCTGTATCCCTTGGATAAATTCCTAGCAGTGCTATTGCTGGGTCATAGGGTAGATCTATTTTTAATATTTTGAGGAACCTCCACACTGTTTTCCGAGCAGCTGCACCAGTTTGCATTCCCACCAACAGTTCAAGAGGGTTCCCATTTCTCCACATCCTCTCCAGCATCTATAGTCTCCTGATGTATTCATTTTAGCCACTCTAACCGGTGTGAAGTGATATCTCAGTGTGGTTTTGATTTGTATTTCCCTGATAAGGAGTGACGTTGAGCATCTTTTCATGTGCCTGTTGGCCATCTAGATGTCTTCTTTGGAAAAGTGTCTATTCATGTCTTCTGCCCATTTCTTCACTGGATTATTTGTTTTCTGGGTGTGGAGTTTGGTAAGTTCTTTATAGATTTGGATACTAGCCCTTTGTCCGATATGTCGTTTGCAAATATCTTTTCCTATTCTGTCGGTTGCCTTTTAGTTTTGTTGATTGTTTCCTTTGCAGTGCAGAAGTTTTTATCTTGATGAGGTCCAAATAGTTCATTTTTGCTTTTAATTCCCTTGCCTTTGGAGATGTGTCAAGTAAGAAATTGCTGCAGCTGAGGCCAAAGAGGTTTTTCCCTGCTTTCTCCTCTAGGGTTTTGATGGTTTCCTGTCTCACATTCAGGTCTTTCATCCATTTTGAGTTTATTTTTGTGTATGGTGTAAGAAAGTGGTCCAGGTTCATTCTTCTGCATGTTGCTGTTCAGTTTTCCCAGCACCACTTGCTGAAGAGACTGTCTTTTTTCCATTGGATATTCTTTCCTGCTTTGCCAAAGATTAGTTGGCCATACTTTTGTGGGTCCATTTCTGGGTTCTCTATTCTGTTCCATTGATCTGAGTGTCTGTTTTTGTCCCAGTACCATACTGTATTGATGATTACAGCTTTGTAGTAGAGGCTAAAGTCTGGGATTTTGAAGCCTCCTGCTTCAGTTTTCTTCCTCAATATTATTTGGCTATTCAGGGTCTTTTGTGGCTCCATAAAAATTTTAGGATTGTTTGTTCTAACTTTGAGAAGAATGCTGGTGCAATTTTTATTGAGATTGCATTGAATGTGTAGATTGCTTTGGGTAGTATTGACATTTTGACAATATTTATTCTTCCAATCCATGAGCATGGAATGTTTTTCCATTTCTTTTTGTCTTCTTCAATTTCCTTCGTAAGTTTTCTATAGTTTTCAGCATACAGATCTTTTACATCTTTGGATATGTTTATTCCTAGGTATTGTATGGTTCTTGGTGGAATTGTGAATGGGATCAGTTTATTTATTTTTCTGTTGCTTCATTATTGGTGTGTAAAAATGTAACCGATTTCTGTACATTGATTTTGTACCTTGTGACTTTGTTGAATTCATGTATCAGTGGAGTGTGTCGGGTTTTCAATGTAGAATATCATATCATCTGTGAAAAGTGAAAGTTTGACTTCTTCTTTGCCAAGTTGGATGTCTTTCATTTCATTTTGTTGTCAGGTTGCTGATGCTAGGACTTCCAACACTATGTTCAACAACAGTGGCGAGAGAGGACATCCCTGTCATGTTCCTGATCTCAGGGGAAAGCTCTCATTTTTCCCCATTGAGGATCATGTTAGCTATGGGCTTTTCATAAATGGCTTTTATGATCTTTAAGTATGTTCCTTCTATCCTGACTTTCTTGAGGGTTTTTATTAAGAAAGGATGCTGTATTTTGTCAAATGCTTTATCTGCATCTATTGACAGGATTGTATGGTTCTTATCTTTTATTAATGTGATGTATCATGTTGATTGATTTGCAGATATTGAACCAGCCCTGCATCCCAGGAATGAATCCCACTTGATCATGGTGAATAATTCTTTTCATATGCCATTGAATTAAATGTGCTAGTATCTTGTTGAGAATTTTTGCATTCATATTCATCAGGGATATTGGCCTGAAGTTCTCTTTTTTTTTTTTTTGCTGGGTCTTTGTCTGGTTTGGGAATCAAAGTAATGCTGGCTTCAAGAATGAGTCCAGAAGCTTTCCTTCCCTTTCTATTTTTTTGGAACAGCTTGAGAAGGATAGATATTAACTCTGCTTTAAATGTCTGGTATAATTCCCCTGGGAAGCCATCTGGTCCAGGACTCTCATTTGTTAGGAGATTTTTAATAACTTATTCGATTTCTTCACTAGTTATGGGTCTGTTCATAATTTTCTATTTCTTCCCATTTGAGTTTTGGTAGTGTGTGGGTGTTTAGGAATTTGTTCATTTCTTCCGGGTTGTCCAATTTGTTTTTCATAGTATTCCCTGATAGTTGCTTGTATTTATGAGGGATTGTTTGTAATAATTCCATTTTTATTCATTATTTTATCTATTTGGGTCCTCTCTCTTTTATTTTTTAGAAGCCTAGCTAAAGGTTTATAAATTTTGTATATTTTTTCAAAAAACCCACTCTTGGTTTCATTGATCTGTTCTACTGTTTGTTTGTTTTTTTTTTTTTTTTGATTCTATATTGTTTATTTCTGCTCTGATCTTTATTATTTCTCTTCTTCTGCTGGGTTTGGGGTGTCTTTTCTCTTCTTATTCTAGTTCCTTTAGGTGTGCTGTTAGATTGTGTATTGGGATTTTTCTTGTTTCTGGAGATAGGCCTGGATTGCAATGTATTTTCCTTTCAGGGCTGCCTTTGCTGCATCCCAAAGGGTTTGGATTGTTGTGTTTAATTTTTATTTGTTCTCATATATCTTTTAATTTCTTCTCTAATTGCCTGGTTGACCCACTCATTCTTTAGTAGGATGTTCTTTCATCTCCATGCTTTTGGAGGTTTTCCAGACTTTTTCCTGTGGTTGATTTGAAGCTTCATAGCATTGTGGTCTGAAAGTATGCATGGTATAATTTCAATTCTTGTATACTTATGAAGGGCTGTTTTGTGACCCAGTGTGTGATGTATCTTGGAGAATGTTCCATGTGCACTGGAGAAGAAAGTATATTCTGTTGCTTTGGGGTGCAGAGTTCTAAATGTACCTGTTAAGTCCATCTGGTCCAATGTATCATTCAGGGCCATTGTTTCCTTACTAATTCTCTAGATGATCTATGCATTGTTGTAAGTGGAGTATTAAAGTCCCCTGAAATTACCACATTCTTATCAATAAGGTTGCTTATGTTTGTGATTGTTTTATATATTTGGGGACTCCCATATTCAGCACATAGACATTTATAATTTTCAGCTCTTCCTGATGGATAGACCCTGTAATTATTATATAATGCCCTTCTTCATCTCTTGTTACAGCCTTTAATTTAAAGTCTAGTTTGTCTGATATAAGTATGGCTACTCCAGCTTTCTTTTGACTTCCCGTAGCATGATAAATAGTTCTCCATCCCCTCACTTTCAATCTGAAGGTTCCCTCAGGTCTAAAGTGAGTTTATCTATTGTGATACCCTATGTCTTTTCGTTGGAGCATTTAGTCCATTTACATTCAGTGTTATTATTGAAAGATATGCGATTAGAGTCATTGTGTTGTCTGTAGGTTTCATGCTTGTAGTGATGTCTCTGGTACTTTGTGGTCCTTACAACATTTCACTCACAGAGTCCCCCTTAGGGTTTAGTGGTGATGAATTCCTTCAGTTTTTGTTTGTTTGGGAAAATCTTTATCTCTCCTTCTATTCTGAATGACAAGCTTGCTGGATAAAGGATTCTTGGCTGAATATTTTTCCTGTTCATCACATTAAAGATTTCCTGTCATTCTTTTCTGGCTTGCCATGTTTCAGTAGATACATCTGCTACTACCATTATGTGCCTACATTTGTATGTTAAGGCTCGTTTATCCCTAGCTCCTTTCAGAATTCTGTTTGTCCTTGCATTTTGCCAGTTTCACTGTATGTCATGCAGAAGATTGATTCATGTAATGTGTGAAGGGAGTTCTCTGTGCCTCTTGGATTTCAATTCCTGTTTCCTTCCCAGATCATGGATGTTCTCAGCTATGATTTGTTTCAGTACACCTTCAGTCCCTTTCTCTCTCTCTTCTTCATCTGGAATTCCTATGATACTGATATTGTTAGGGTTGATTGAATGACTTAGTTCTCTAATTCTCCCCCTCATAATCCTGGGTTTTTATTATCTCTCTTTTTCTCACCTTCCTCTTTTTCCATAATTTTGTCTTCTAATTCACCTATTATCTCCCTGTCTCTTCAATCTGTACTGTGGCTGCCTGTAGTTTATTTTGCATCTCATTTATAGCATTTTTTAATTCATCATGACTATTTCTTAGTCCCTTGATCTTTGTAGCAATAGATTCTCTGCTGTCCTCTATGCTTTATTTTCAAGCCCAGCGATTAATTTTATGACTATTATTCTAAATTATTGTTTATTATGTTGCTTAAATCTGTTTTGATCAATTCTTTAGCTGTCACTCTTTCCCGGAATTTATTTTGAGGAGAATTCTTCTATTTCATCATTTTCGCTTCTTTTCTGTCCCTTATGAGTTTTAAAAGTTTGTAGTGTGCTCTGCACCTGAGAGCACTGCTATATTAAAGGAGGGTCATACACTGTCCAGGGCCTGGCCCTTCAGGAGGTGTTTTTTGGAGAGTGTTACTTGCTTTCTGTTGTGATTTTGATTATTTTATTTCCCTATTTGTAGTGATGTCTTGTACCATCCACTAGGTGTGCTTTGATTTGTTCCTTGAAGTAACCTTGTAAAGGAAAACAAACGAACAGGAGACAAAAACATGCAAACACACAAACAAATAAAACAAACAAACAAAAAACTAAAAACTAAAAAAACTAAATACAATCCAAAAGGAAAAAGCCACAAACCCCAGCTACAACTAAAGAACAGGGTGGAGGTGGTGCTGATGGAAGAGCACATACAAAGACAGAAATGACAGGGGCAGGGAAAAAAGAAAAAATAAACACTGACCTGGCAGAGGGTCTAAAAGGTTTAATCCAGAGAGAGATAGGAAAATAAGGAAGGAGGCAGGGAAATAGGAATTAAGACAAAGTTACCCAGACACAGAAACTATATAGCTTGATTATTCCAGAGAGAGAGAGAGAGAGAGAGAGAAAGAAATGTAAAGAAGGAGGTGTAGAACATGTATCAAGAGAATGGATTAAATATGTATTTTTAAACAAACCAATAACCAGAGTAACCAGCCTAGAGGAGGGAAGGGATAAGAGTGAGACATGGAGGGAGAATATATCTATATAGCAAGAATTGTCTTAGAATTAATCCAGGCAATGCAGCAGCGCTGGTCAGGAGGAGGATTCCGTCTGCTTCCACAATATCTATCCTGCTCCAGTAGATACACAGTTACCCAGCTCTGAGGGGCATGGTATGGTGTAGGCTGGTCTCGTCTCCACTGTGGGCCCTGCAGACCAATCCCTGAGGCCTCATCTTGGTGGTGGTGGGGAGAATAATGTTGACCCCGCACTCTCTTCTCCATGACGCAGTGTCCCAAATCACTCCGTTGGAGCCGTCCTCACTGTGCTGTGAGTGCAGAGGAAGCTGTCTGCCTCGCCTCACCGACTCCTTTGTGCCTGGGGCTTGGCTGGGAGTAAAAGTCCTGCTCCATGCACCCCAGTACTGGGGAAACATCTCCCTATATGAGGTATCAGCTGGTTTTGTCCTGTGCTGCAGTGCTTCAGGGAAGGGAACCGGTTTCTCCTGGTGTGGAATGCACCCCTGATCTACCAGTGAACCTGGGGGTGGCTCCCCTCTTCCCCAGGTGTGCGAACAAGGGCAGCAGGCCCCAGTCCGAAGATGGGATCTGCAGTTAGAGATCCTCTAACTTGCAGTTAGAGATAGGATCTCTCTCTGTCCTGGTCCAATGTTTTTTCTCTTGTCCAGATACAGTTCTGCACTTCCCCAGCTGCTCTTTCTCTTTCTTTTGTCTGTCTGCAGAAGGGGATCCCTCCCCTCCATGCCTACACATCCTGTTTTATCTCCCCCAGTGCACTATCACCCACCTATTGTCTCTCAAGTTGTCCCATTTTCTTCCTGGTAGATTAAGTCTCTTTTCCTCCCAGACTCTTGGAGTTCAAAGTCCTTTGGTTTCAGCCCTTCTTTGGGAGATGTAGGACGTATAGATCTCCTTACTTCTCCACCATGTTGGCCATCCTCTCCCCTTGTGAATTCCTAAGAGTGGTCTCCCATATGGTCTGCACCTTGATCTACACTTTTGCCCTTACTGTGCAGTAGCTGCCAAGCACTCTGCCTTTCACAAAAGTTATTTGATATCTATTTCAGAAAGAAATATGAACATCTTTAAACCTTGACTCTCAACTTTTTAACAAGCTTCAATTGATACATGTTCCTTCTCCCTCAAAATGTATACATTTTCTTCCTTCAGATTTCCAAGGAAGCTATATTCTTGCTCAACTCAACTTCTAGGATCAACTTTCTCATATAACATGGTTATGGATATAACAGTTTTAGGAGCAAGGGCATCCTTACATTTTGGTTTTCTACATCTCCCTATATATAAAACCTGCCACAGGTGTACTCTTATTCAATTATTCAAAATAGTTGTCTATATTTATTCAGTATTTCCAATTCCTTTCTTCCTCTTCTCTCTTGAATCAATTCCAATCAGATTTTTATCACCACAATTTAACTGAAAACATTCTTGTCAATGTTACTATGGACTTTTATCTTATTAAATCCAATGGCTAATTCCCAGTGTACATCTTGCTTAACCTATTTGTATTTGACATAATTACTCATTTGCTTCTCCAAAAAGTACTTTTTTCACTTGACATTCAGGACATCACACATTCTTGGTTCTCCACCTACCTCAGGGTCACTGCTTTTTAGTCTTCTTTTTTGTTTCTCCTACTCATTTGTGCCTCTAAATATTAGAGAACCCCAGGGTTCAGTTATTATGCTATTTCTCTTCGCAATCTAAATTCACCCACTATGTGATTTCTTCTCATCTCATGGCTATATTACCATCTATACACCCCCTCAACTGCCTACTTGACATCTCCTCTTGTATATCTAAAGAGATTTCAAATTTAACATGTTTGAAACCAATTTACCCAAAACAAACAAGCAAACAAGCAAACAAATAAATACAATACAATACAATACAATACAATACAATACAATACCAAACAAAAAAACCTTCCTACACCTTTATTTTCTCTATCTCAGTTCATTTTAGTTCCTTCAACTGACATGTAACAATAATCTTGAAATCATCCTTCAGATCTCTCTTTCTTGTACTATTTACATCTGATGGAACTGGAAATTTTTTTGACTACCTATATACAATATCTCCAACCAACTATTTCTCATTCCTTCTAATGCTAATATCCTGGTACAAGCCACCATCATCTCTTGATTTGTTTATTTTAGTAGCTTTTTAACTGCTTTTACTTTTGTTCTCCTATAGTCTATTCTCAAAAAGTCAGAATAACCCTGTTTTTTAAAATCAATTTATTTTCAGAGCGTGAGAGAGAGAGAGAGTGAGCATGAGCAGGGAAATGGGCAGAAAGAGAGAAGAGAGAGAATCCCAAGCAGGCTCCACGTTGTCAGCGTAGAGCCTGATTCAGGGCGTGATCTCACAAACTGTGAATTCATGACCTGAGCCAAAATACTTAACCAACTGAGCCACCTAGATGCTCCCAGAATAATCCTTTTAATACCTAAGTTAGCCCATAATTTTTTCTGCATAAAATCCTTTAAACACATCATCTCAGAATGAAATTTTAAGTCCCTCAAATAGTCTACAAAATCTTAACCTTTATGACCTCCCTTCCTACTATCCATTATCTCAATCAACTACAGAAATTCTGACTTTTTACTCCTTGAGCATAGTAGCATGTTCCCACCTCAGATCCTTGATACTTGCTATTTTTTTTATTGTTATGCTCTGTTGAAATAGACACATGGCTCAAATATTAACTCAATGAGACTTACCCTGATCACTCTACTTAAAATTGCAACCAACTCCCCTTCACACCTCCCTTTTAGCATGCTTTATTTTTTTCCACAGTGTTTCATCTTCTAAAATACTTTGGGGGTGCTTAACAGTTGGTTAAGCATCTGACTTCATCTCAGGTCATGAATTCAGTTTGTGAGATCAAGTCCCGCACTGGGCTCTGTGCTGACAGCTCAGAGCCTGGAGCCCAGTTTGAGTTTTGTGTCTCCTTTTCACTCTGCCTCTCCTCTGCTCACTCTATTTCTCTCCCTCTCTGTCTCAAACATAAATACACATTTTTAAAAAATTAAAAAAAAAATAAAACACTTTAGACAGAGGAGTTAAGATGGCAGACAAGTACAGGGACTGGGATTTCCCTTGTTCCTCAAACACAGTTGTATTGAGGTCAGATCATTTGGAACACCCCGGAAAATAATAAGCAGAGTGGCAGAAGGATCTTCACAGGTAGAGGGAGCTAGCTTAGTGGAACTTAGGTGCATGTATGTTTATAGGGGAAGATAAAATGGCATAGGCCTTGAAGGGAGGGAACCCCTTCTGTGGAGAGAAGAGAGAAAGACAGAGAGGCTCTGGAATTGTGGTATTTTGTTAGTAGAAGAGAAAAATCTCTCTGGACCACGTACTGGGAATTGAGAAATATGGACAGTGCCAGTTTTTATTTTGCAAACAGCTTCAGGAGCTGAAGATCAGAGTTTTCTAAAGTGGGTGACTTTCTCTGGACCAAAGGTGGCATTGTCTATGTGCCTGGAGGGAGGGACCTGGCCTTGAGGTGCAGTAGCAATCTCAGAGGCACACTGGGAGAGAACAGTCCCCTCCCTTGAGTACTGTGGGAAGAGGGTTTATTGCCTCCCCAAAGACAAAAGACCCTGCAGTTTCTAGCCAAAGTCCATTGGCAGAGCTGAATGCATTACACCAGAACAGGGTCCAGGCAGTGCAGCACCCTTTAAGACATTGGGTTTTGAATGCCAGTGGAACACTTAGGAGGCACAGAACTATGAAGGAGGGCAAGCTGACTGCCCTCGCTATTCTGTGAGGGCTGCTTGAACTGCGTGGTTTGAGACATCTGATCTGGGGAGGAGAGATTGGGGTGTCATCATTTTTTTCCCCATCACCAACACAGTGGGGCTGTGGAGAGCAGCACAGTAGCCCTCAGTGGGGGCGGGACATGCTTATAGCAAACCCACCCCTCCATGCCTGGCAACTGATGATCTAGTGGAGGGGGACTGATACTGAGCTAACCAGAAGGCCTCTCTTTCAGTCTAGAACAGACATTATTCCCGGGTACCAACAGACAACTGTCTTCTGTTTTTTGTCTGTTAGTCTGTCTTTTTCTCTTTTCTTCCCTTCTCTTCTCTTCTTTTTTTCTTCTCTTCTCTTCTCTTCTCTTCTCTCCTCTTTTCTCTTCTCTTCTTTTTCTTCCTTCTTTTTTTTTTCCTTTGGAGTCAGGCTAATCGATTCTGATTTGATTTTTGGTCATATATATATATATATAGTACCTATATATTATGATATAAAATATATACACCTTTCCTATGTCTCCTTTATTTTCATTTCTTTCTCTCTGGATTAATCAATATAGTTATTTTTTTTTATTCTCTGCTTGGTCTTTTTTTCACTTCTCTCATTTTTATTTTTGTATGTGACCAGGCTCCCTCCCTTTTTCCTTTTTTCCAGGTTACTTCTAAAAACAAATCAAAGCACATCTGGTGGAAGGTTCAAACAGTCCACCAGTATAAGCAAGGAGGAGCTTTGCAGAAGACTGACCAGTGGGATAGAGTAATCAAAATGCAACAACAGAGTGCATGCAACACACTCCAAAAACACTTCCTGAAGTTCCAGGCCCTGGAAAGGGTATGATCCCTTTTTAATATAGTAGTACTCATGGGTGCAGGGCACATAACAAGCTATTAAAATACATAAAAGACAGAAACCTAGCCAAAATGATGAAATGGAAGAATTATCCTCAAAAGAAAATCCAGGAATAAATGAAAGCCAGAGAATTTCTCAAAACAGATATAAATAATATATCTGAACACGAATTTAGGATAACAGTCATAAGACTAATAGCTGAACTTGAAAAAGGTATAGGAGACAGAGAATCTATTGCTGCAGAGATCGAAGACCTAAGAAATAGTCATGATGAATAAATTTATAAATTTATTAATAGGTAATAAATTTATAAATTAGATGCAAAATATAAAATAAATTTATAAATTAGTTGCAAAATAAACTCGACACAGTGACAGTGAGGATGGAAGAAGTAGCAGAGAGAATAGGTGAAATAGAAGGTAAAAATATGGAAAATGATGAAACTGAAAAAAATAGGGAAAGGAAATTACTAGACCATGAGGAGAATTAGAGAGTTAAGTGATTCCATAAAATGAAATAATATCCGTATCATAAGACTTCCAGAAGAAGAGCAAGAGAAAAAGGTGGAAAGTTTACTTGAATAAATTATAGCTGAGAACTTCCCTAACCTGGAGAAGGAAACAGGTATCCAAGTCCAAGAGGGACAGAGAACTCCCTTTGAAATCAACCAAAACAGGTCAACACCACTAAATATCATAGTGAAACTGGAAAAATACAAGCATAAAGAGAGAATTCTGAAAGCAGCTAGGGATAAATGGGCCTTAACCTACAAGGGTAAACACATAAAGTGTAGTAGTAGACCTGTCCACTGAAACTTGGTAGGCCAGAAGGGAGTGGCAGGAAGTAGTCAATGTGCTGAATTGGAAAAATATGCAGCTAAGAATCCTTTGGCAAAACTGTCATTCAAAATAGAAGGGGAGGTAAAGGCTTTCCCAGACACACAAAAATGAAAGGAGTTCGTGACCACTAATCCAGCCCTGCAGGAGATCTTAAGGGGGACTCTGTGAGTGGAGAGCAGCAAAGACTACAAAGGACCAGAAACATCTCCAAAACATGAAACCTACACATAACACAATGACACCAAGTCCATATCTTTCAATAATCACTCTCAATGTAAATGGACTAAATGCCTCAATCAAAAGACATAGGTTATAAGAATGGATAAAAGAATACACCAAAAAACTGCTAGACCTGATAAAGGATTTCAGTAAAGTCGCAGGATATAAAATCAATGTACAGAAATCGGTTGCATTTCTATAAACCAATAATGAAGCAACAGAAATAGATATCAGGGAATTGATACCATTTACAATTGCATCAAAAATCATAAAATACCTAGCAATAAACCTAACCAATGAGGTAAAAGATCTGTATACTGTAAGCTGTAAAAAGCTTATGAAAGAAATTGAAGAAGACACAAAGAAATGGGAAAACATTCCATGCTCATGGATTGGAAGAATGAATATTGTTAAAATGTCAATACTACATGAAACAATCTACATATTCAATGCAATTTCAATCAAAATAACACCAGCATTCTTCACAGGGGTGGAACAAACAACCCTAAAATTTGTATGGAACCATAAAAGACCCTGAACACCGAAAGTAATGTTGAAAAAGAAAACCAAAGCTGGAAGCATCATAATCCTGGACTTTAGACTATATTACAAAGCTGTAATCATCAAGACGTATGGTATTGGCAGAAAAACAGACACATAGACAAATGGAATAGTATAGAAAACCCAGAAATGGACAACTATATATGGACAACTATATAGACAAATATATGGACAACTAATATTTGACAAAGCGGGAAAGAGTATCCAACGTAAAAAAAGACAATCTCTTTAGCAAATGGTGCTGAGAGAACTAAACAGCAACATGCAGAATGAAAATGGGCCATTTTATTATGCCATACATAGAAATAAATTCAAAATGGATGAAGGACCTAAATGTGAGACAGGAAACCATTCAAAATCCTACAGGAGAAAATAGTCAGCAACCTTTTTTACATTGGCCACAGCAACTCTTATTTGATATGCTTCTGGAGACAAGGGAAATAAAAGCAAAAATGAGCTATTGGGACCTCATCAAGATAAAAGGTTTCTGCACAGCAAAGGAAGCAATAAACAAAACATTAAGGAACCGATGGAATGGGAGATATTTGCAAATGACATATAGGACAAAGGATTAGTATCCAAAATCTATAAAGAATTTAGCAATCTCAACACCCAAAAAACAAGTAATCCAGTGAAGAAATGGGTAGAAGAAATTAAGAGACACTGTTCCAAAGAAAACATCCAGATGGAAAACAGACATTAAAAGATGCTCAATATCGCTCATCATCAGGGAAATACAAATCAAAACCACATTGAGATACTACCGCACACTGGTCAGAGTGGCTAAAGTTAACAACTCAGGAAACAACAGATGTTGTCAAGGATGTGGAGAAAGGGGAACCCTCTCGCACTGTTTGTTGGTGGGAATGCAAACTGGTGCAGCCACTCTGTTAAACAGTGTGGAAGTTCCTCAAAAATTTGAAAATAGAATTACCCTATGACGCAGAAATTGCACTACTAGGAATTTATCCAAGGGATACAAGAGTGCTGATTTGAAGGAATACATGCACCCTAATGTTTATAACAGCACTTATCTACAATAGCCACAGTATGTATGGAAAGAACCCAAATGTCCATCAATTGATGAATGGATTAAGAAGATATATATACACCCACATCCACATAATGAAATACTACTCGGTGATGAAAAATAATAAAATATTGCCATTTATAACTACATGGATGGAACTGGAGGGTATTATGATAAACTAAATAAGTCAGTCAGAGAAAGACAAATATATGATCTCACTCATATGTGGAAGTTTAGAAACTTAACAGGTGATTATAGGGGAAGGGTAGGAAAAATAAGGTAAAAACATGGAGGGAAACTAAAAGAGACTCATAAATACAGAGAACAAATAGGGTTGATGGTGGTGTGGAAAATGGGTGATGGGCATTAAAGTAGGCACTTATTGGAATGAGCACTGGTTGTTACATGTAAGTGACGAATCACTGGAATCTACTCCTGACGCCAAGACTACACTGTATGTTAGCTAACTGGAGAGTAAACAAAATAAAGTAAGTAAGTAAGTAAATAAATAAATCAATCAATAAATAAATTATAAACATTAAAAATAAAATACTTTAAAATTTAATTCATTTGATTTTTTATTATTTATACTTTAGCTAATATACAGACTAGTAGTGGTTTCAGAAGTGGAATTCAGTGATTCATCATTTACACACAATACCCAGTGCTCATTACAGTATCCTTCTTAATACCCATCACCCATCTAGCCATTTCCCACCCACTCTCTCCATCTACCTTCAGTTTGTTCTCTATCATTAAGAGTATCTTGTGATTTGTTTCCCTTTCTTCTCTTTTTCCCCCTTTCCCATATGCTCATCTGTTTTGTTTCTTAAATTCCACATATGACTGAAATCATATATGTCTTTCTCTGATTGACTTATTTCGCTTAGCATAATACATTCTAGCTCCATCCATGTCATTGCAAATGGCAAGATTTATTTTTTGCTTGATTTCTGAGTAATATTCCCCTGTATATACATACCACATCTTTGTCCATCAGTTGATGGATATTTGGTCTCTCTCCATAATTTGACTATTGTTGATAATGCTGCCATAAACATTGGGGTGCACGTACTCCTTCAAATCTGCTTATTTGATATCTCACTGTGCTAGAAAATAAGCTCCAGGAGAACAAAGGGTTTTGTCTCTTTCATTCACTGCTATATCACCATCATCTAGAAGAGAGCCTCACAAATATTAGTTACTCAAGAAAACTTGGTGAATTTTGAATCATGCTGCACTTGGACTGTTTTCAAGGTTGTTCTTGCCTGAACATGTGTCACACCCTGAATTCATCCATTTTTACCAATGTTAGCTTGCTGTCATGGCACATACTCAGGTGATTGCTATTGTACATTGACACTCTCTACCTATAAGTGCTAGTTGCTGCTGTCACCATTTGAGGCAAACTTGTCCAGTGTCCACCTTCATGGATTTCCTATTTGTTCAAATGCCGCTAGTCATTTATGAAACCTCAGTAGACCATGGTAGTCTAGACCATAACTTAGAGTTTGCCTGAGTAATTATCTACACCATCACAGTGTACTTAAGATATAATCATTTGTTATAATCATCTCTTGGGCTTAAGCTTCTTGGGACCACAAGGAAATGACTTTTTAATCATATCTTTGTGCTGGTTTAGAAGGGTCAAATAGTAAATAAGCAAGGAACACTTGTACAATAATACATTTAGTTTTATGCTCACAATTATTTCTTCTACTAGGACACAAAGATACTTCTTGGGAGTAGGGTCAAGGTGGGTTCAGTCTTCAACTGAGTATGCTTTAATGTTTTCAGAATGCCACGTACTGGAGGCGCCTGTGTGGCTCAGTCAATTAAGTGACCAACCCTTGATTTTGGTTCAGGTCATGATCTAATGGTTTGTGTGTTTGAGCCCCACTTTGGGCTCTGCACTGACAGCGTGGAGCCTGCTTGGGATTCTCTCTCCCTCTCTGCCCCTCCCCCCTCTCTAAGTAAATAAATAAATAAAATTTTAAAAATAGTTTTTAAAAAAAGAATGCTACATACTGTATTAAAACTTAATGTCCTCTAATTTCAGTCTCTGTTGTATATTTGACTCATATTCTGTCATTTTGGATTTTCTTACAGGATCCTTCAAGCTCTTCTGTCATGCATCCCCATACAGTTTATCAGATGTGCCTCCTTGCAGAGCATGTAAACCGTTAGTGTGAAAAATTAAGTTCTTCCTTAGAAGATGAATTGCATCTAATGAGGACTTTCATCAAGGATTGCACAGCTTATGTCTAGCCAACAAAGACTCAGTATCCTCCACCTGTGTGTCACATGTGTCCAGTAAGGTGTTAATATGACAAAGGGAAAGCAGATTTAGTTTCAGAGAGTCAGGATACCTTTATCTCAGGAATATTGTGTCCAAGAAGTATCAAATTAAAAAGAACTCCTGAATATCTCTTCAACTGTATCTGTGGAAATATTGTTGGGGAAAAGATACCATAGACTTGAAGACTGGGTGACCCCCATCTGGAAAAGCAGTGTTATGATATAACCAGTAAGGTCTGGAGTGTGAGTGCATTTCTGGCTTTTAGCTGTCCATTTGAAAAATACTTTATCCTTATAACAGTTAGGATTGAGATCTGCTGTCTGTTGACTAAAATTATTAGTATTGCAGTGACTTAAATAATTTAAAAATGTATTTCTCTCATGTAAAAGTCTATAATTTCACATTTCATGGGTGACATAGAAGCTCTGATCAATAAAATCCTTGAGAATTTAATTCCTCCAGTTCACTCTCTACCTTGTGGACTGTAGCCTTCATCATTAGGTCTGAAGCATCAGCTCCATTCCAGGAAGTAGTCAGAGGAAAAAAAAAATGAAGAAAAAGTCACAAAGTGCAAACTTCAGCACTTCTATAAAGATGATGGTTAGAAACTATCACATTTCTACTTCCACCTCATTGGCTGGAACTTAGTCACATGTCACAATTAGGAAGTCTCAGAAATTTATTCTTTATTCCAGGCAGCTACATTTCCAGCTAAAAATACTATTGCTTGGTTGATTGAATATAAGGGCCTATATCAGGCTAGAGAAGAATGGGTATTATGAGCAGTCTCTGCTACAACCATTCTCAATTAAGCTACCTTTCTGTTCCATATATGTGTAGTATGATGAGCATCTGTAGGTATGTGTGTGCACGTGTGTGTATGTAGTAGTAGCCTTTATGGGAGAGGTGGTTATGAGATGAAATAGTTATCTTGGATTTGATTCCACTGAATTTTTCTGTGAACCTAAAACTGCTCTAAAAATTAAAGTATATTCAAAATAGAAAACAAACCCATGAACTTGAGTCAGTAGGCCTCAGATTTAAACCTCAATTCCTCCACTTACAAGCTTTATGAACTTGGACAAATTATTTTACCTCCCTGTACCTCAATTTCCCACTGATAAAGCAGACATAACACAAAATCTTGGGGTTGTTGCAGTTTTAATATCAGTTATATATATATATATATATTGCTTAAGCAAAGTATCTGACATATAGTAAGTTTAATAAATAGAAGCTTTTATTATTGTTTTATTTATATATTTATGCAGGATACATAAAAACTTACTCATATGTCCACATGGAGGCTGTTCAAACAATAGTTTCAGTTATTACAACACAGTGTGTTAATATTCAAAGAGATAGTGTGGTTTTCTGAAAGGGCCCCAAAGTCAGAATCACTGAGTTATAACTCAGATGGCCTTGGGCAATTCACTTACTTATTTTTTATTTTTCTTTCTTTATTCCTTCTTTCTTTCCTTTTTTCCTTCCTCCTTTTCTCTTTCTTTCTTTCTTTCTTTCTTTCTTTCTTTCTTTCTTTCTTCATATTGTGGCATCAAGAATCATGAGGGGTAATAGGAATGCATCAGGAAAACTATAAAGTACTTTCTCCTTGACATCCCTTGTCTCTACACACTGCATGGTAGTAACACCTATTTCATTTATTTATGACAATTAAAATTGTCTCCAGACATTGCCAAATGTCCCCTGAGGGCAAGGGGGTATACAAAATTAACCCTATTTGAAAATCACTATTCTAGGCAATAAAACAGCATTGTATAATGCTAAAATTGTTGAACATTTTATAATACTGCAATTGTTTTAAATAATCTAGTAAGAAGTGGAATAATGAAACTGAATATCACCTATGTGTTTCAGTCCTAGGTCTTCTAACTGGCCTCATCAACCTATTCAAAATCTTGGCTTCTGAATACTCATTTTGATCAAGGGAGGAAATAGGCTTAATTTTTGTTATTATTTTTGGAGAACTCCAAGAACACTGTTATATCTATTTTCATAAAATAATTGAACTCATACATTACATTTCTTATACTTGAGCCTATAGCTCCACTTAGTGGCTAGTTAGTTATGATTCACAGGAAAAGCAAGAGTAGTTTTCTTCCCAACTCTAGTAGGAAAATAGATGCTATTTCTATGTTCCGATTTTGTCAAGACACTTAAAACAATCAAGTTCAGCAGAACTATAATCCAACTATAGTTGTAGTTTCATCTAATATCAAAGAAAAATCATATTCCCCCTTGATAACGCATTAGAGGCCTAAGCTCACATATCTAAGTGAGGAGACTCCTTTTTTCTCATACTGCCTTATTCCGCTCCCAAAACAGCAGTTAGACCATGGTAGAGGAACCAAAGAAAAGGCAGTAGTTAGCAATAGGATAAAAGAGCTTTAGAATGAAGAGGATGATGACATCAGAAATGCTATGCAGAGTTCATAAAAATATTTTTGAGGGAGAGACCTTTATTATTATTATATTATTAAAGTAATACTTGTACATTACAAATAATTCAGAAAATTACAAAGAATAAATAATATAATATATAATCCTATATTTATGTAGATAATTACTTTTAACACTTTTGGTGTGAATGTGTGTTTTATTCTATGCACAAGGTCTACAGAACAATAATTTTTCTCTATGAAACCAACAGTTAAAATTAAACTGAAGCTTAATTTTGATTACAATTGAGGGACACAACATCCATTATTTGATTTAAAATTTTTTTAATGTTTATTCATTTTTTAAGAAACAGAGAGTGACAGAACGTGAGTGGGGGAGGAGCAGAGAGAGAGAGAGACACAGAATCCGAAGCAGGCTCCAGGCTCTGAACTGACAGCACAGAGCCTGACACAGGGCTCGAACCCACAAACCGTGAGATCATGACCTGAGCCGAAGTTGGATGCTCAACCGACTGAGCCACCCAGGAGCCCCAATTATTTGATTTTTATAATTGAAAAAGTAACGTAAGGACATGACTAAAAATTCTTAGGGTAAAATGGGGTAGAAAATGAAAAATAGATATTTCACTCACTCAGACATTATTTTTCCTTTCACAGAAGAAATATCTGTTAAAGTCAAAAGTTTTTATAAAATAAATATAATATAAAATAATGTGTGGTATAAATATACAAATTGTGACACACATAAATATATAAATTATGTATTGCTTTAGTATAAAAGATAATATAAATAATATAATTATTAATTATATGGTGTAAATTTTTTGCACCTTGCATTGTCCCATTAATGAATCAGATATTTTTCCATATTGAACCACATTGATATGTTCTATTTTTGTTAATGGCATCTTATCTGCTTTAGGAAATTTTTTATTCTTTTATTTTTATTCCAGTATATTTAATGTGTACAATATAGTGTACAATATAGTGTACAATATAGTGTACAATATAGTGACCCAAAAATTCAATACATCACCCAGTGCTCATCATGAAAAATGCACACGTAATCGCCATCACCTATTTCACCCAACCTCCACCCAACCTCCCCTCTGGTAACTATCAGTTTGTCTTGTATAGTTGAAAAGCTGTTTCTTGGTTTGCTGTCTCTCTCTTTGCTTTTTCCTTTGCTCCTTTGCTTTGTTTCTTGAATTCCACATATGAGTGAAATCATATGGTATTTGTCTTTCCTGACTGACTTATTTTGCTTAGCATTATACTCTCTAGCTGCATCCATGGCATTGAAAATGACAAGATTTTATTCTTTTTAATGGTTGAATAATATTCTATTATATAAATACACACACACACACTTTCTTTATACATTCATCAATCAATGTATACACATACACTTGGGCTGCTTCCATATCTTGGCTATCATAAATAATGCTGCTATAAACATAGGGGTGCATGTATACATTTGAATTATTGTTTTGGTATTCATTGGGTAAATATCCAGTAGTGCAATTACTGAAGTGTAAGGTAGTTCTATTTTTAACTTTCTGAGGAAACTCCATACTGTTTTCCAGAGTGGCTACACCAGTTTGCATTACCTGTTTGCATTACCATCCAATAGTGGATGAAGATTCCCTTTTCTCCACATCCTTGCTAATACCTGCTATTTTTTACATTTTTTATTTTAGCCATTCTGATATGTGTGAGGTGATAGCTCATTATAGTTTTATTTGCATTTCCTTGATGATAAGTAATGATTAACATCTTTTCATATGTCTGTTAGCCATCTGGATGTCTTCTTTGGAGAAATTACTGTTCATTTCTTCTGCCCATTTTTTAAATTGGATTATTTCTTTCTGGGGTGAGTTATATAAGTGTTTTATATATTCTGGATACTAACAGTTTATTAGATTTCATTTGCAAATATCTTCTCCCAGTTGGTTGCCTTTTAATTTTGTTTATTGTTTTTCTCACTATGCAGAATTTTTATTTTTATGAAGTACTGATAGTTTATTTTTGCTTTTATTTCCCTTGCTTCAGGAGACATATCTAGAAAAATGATGCTATGGTTGATGTCAGAGACATTTCTGAGCACTCTACTAGGATTGTATGGTTTCAGGTCTCACATTTAGGTCTTTAATCCATTTTGAGTTTTCTGCTTTGTCAAAGATTAGTTGATCATATAATTGTGGATTTGCTTCTGTGTTTTCTAATCTGTTCTGTTGGTATATGTGTCCATTTTTGTGCCAGTACCCTACTGTTTTGATTACTATAGGTTTTTAGTATAAAATGAAGTGCAGAAATGTGATACGTCCAACTTTTTTTTCTTTCCTAAATTGTTTTGGCTATTTTTTTTGTGGTTCCATATAAATTTTAGGATTGTTCTAGTTTTGTGAAAAGTGTTGTAGGTATTTTGATAAGGGTATTTTGATAAGGGTATTTTGATAAGGTATTTTGATATTTCCTAAGTCTTTCACCTATTTGGCTAGGTTTATTCCTAAGTGTGTTAGGAATGAGATGAGAAGAAACCAGAAGAGATACAAAGAAATGAAACCAGTTAGCAGAATTGTATATTTTTCTACAGTCAAAATGAATTGCAATAGTGATGTGGGAGACAAATCAGAATAGACTTGTATCCCAGAAGTCAAGAGAAGAAATTGTTCCAAGGAGGAGAGAGTGATAAAATTTGCCAAACATTACTGATATATTAAATAAAAGAAGAATGGGAAGAATTGGTGCTTAACAACGTAGAGGTCAGTGATGACCTTGAGAAGAGCTCTTTAGTTCTTTGCATGAAGTGGTGGGGATGGAAATCTGATTGCAATTAATAAAAAAACTGATCTGAGGAAGAGGAATTGAATAAAATCAATTTGATATGTGAGTCGGTAAGATGGTGGAAGCTACTGGTTGTTTGTATTTTCTCAGTGAAGTATAAAAAGGTCATTAGGCGAGAATGAGAATGAGGGAGGAGATTTTGGAGGATTAAAGATAGAAGAAAAAGTATGAATTTGTAATCTTCCTAGATGTTAGTGGACTAAGGGAATGCAGTATGTTAATGGATGGCATTGCCAGCCTACTGTACACTTGGGTGTTTTCTATAGCCACAATCAGCTGTAATGATGTGGGTGTAGAGGGAATGAAGAGCTAAATTCAAAGATATTTGTGATTTTGCCAAGATAAAGACAGGCTATGGAATCAATCCCATGCAAAGGATTGATTATATAGATACATCATGAAAACTTAGCTGAGTAAGTATGAGAGTGAGAAGTTCTTTGGGTGAGGGTGAAGGGCAGTAAAAAGATGTTAAGATAAATGGATTTGGGGTCCACATGAAGTCAAAGAATTTTTGGAGTTCAGTGATAGAGGGAGTTGACTGGAAAAATTAAAATGGTGGTATGAGAATGAGACAATTGAAACTAAGGTTATAAAAGAAGTAGGTATTTGTAATTATGGTCTAGAGTATATTATTGTGGAAGTAGGTGGCTGAGATAATGTAGTCAAGTTTATTCAGATAAGTCATGGATTACAGAAGGAAGAACATTGACAGAATCAGCTAAGTAGATATTAACTGTATCAAGAATTAGTAGTGTGGGAGTAAATGGCAGTCAGCCAGTGCTAAAATTTTTAAGTAATGAGGAGGAGTGATGTGGGGGTGTATACATGACTGAAACAAGGAAGGGATAATGGATAATATCATCTGATAGCAAGAGATTCAGATGTGGGGACTGTCAAGGAGAAAGGAGAGACAATGATTTAGAAGGGACAAAGGTTTGGAACTGCATTAGGGCACAAAGGAAAAGTATCAGGGTATGGGGAAGGGGATCGTAGAAATGGCAATGAAAAATTATTAGAAATTTCTGGGCTTCCTTATCATAGCAATAATAGTGTCTCCTTTATTCAAAGTTTTCATTTCTTTGATAACAAAAAATTGAATGTTTTTCATATGTAGGTGACAGGATAACTAATTGTGGTCTTAATTTGCTCTCATTGATTTTTCTCTCCCCAAGTTTATGGAGGGATTTTTCGTGGGCCAGTACAGAGGTTACATAGTTCAAATTAAAGCGAACATTTTCTCAAAATCTCTTGCTGAATTTTTAAGCCCAAAATTTTTGACACAATTATTTTAGGTCATTCTTATGAAGGAAAAGGAAAGAGGTAATCACATTTTATAAAGGATGAGGTGGGAACAAAAATACAAGAGTTTAGGGGGAGAGAGAGATTCACTGGGAATAGGAAAGGACTATTAGGACTAATAGGAAAGTTCCTTTTGGAACTGGGGTTACTAAAATAGCAGGGACTCATGCCCACTCAGCACCCAGGGAAGTAGTGTGACCACAGTGGATATGAACCAAGGTATCTGGATTCTCTGCTTTGCCAAAGATTTCCAAAGCCAGACATAACACGGAAATATCAGAGTCACTGTAAGAGACTAAATGAGCAATATCAATGTTGACTAGTGTAGACTATAAACCAGTGGGAGTACCTCTCAATTTTCTGATCCCCCAGACATTTGTACAATCTTAATGGATGAATGAGGAAAGTCCAAATAATGATTAAGATTAAATTTCCTCTCAGACTTGTGGGATGAGCGTCTGAGTTCAAATCATGATTTTTATTTGTTTTCTTGTTTGCTTTGGTTTTTGCACATTCAAGTTTGTAAAGTAATATTCACAAATCCATTTTACATTTTCAGATATTTTTTTAAATTAAGTTTTTAATTTTATTTCCAGTATAGTTAACATACAGTGCTATATTGGTATCAGGTGTAGAAAATAGTGATTCAACAATTCTCTACTCAGTGCTCATCATGACAAGTGTACTCCTTAATCCCCATTACCTATTTCATTCATTTCCCCCCCACCCCCACCTCCCCTCTGGTAACTATCAGTTTGTTCTATATAGTTAAGAGTATGTTTTCTGGTTTGTTTCTCTCTCTTATTTTTTTCCTCTACTTGTTTGTTTTCTTTCTTAAATCCCACATATGATTGAAAATATATGGCATTTGTATTTCTTTGAGTTATTTCCCTTAGTATTATACTCTCTAGCTCCACCAATGTTGCAAATGACAAGATTTCATTCTTTTCAGTGGCTGAATAATATTCCAGTGTATCTGGGGGCACCTAGGTGGCTCAGTCAGTTAAGCATCTGACTTCAACTCAGGTCATGATCTTGTGGTTCACGAGTTTGAGACCCACATCAGGCTCTGTGCTGACAGCTCAGAACCTGGAGCCTGCTTCAGATTCTGTCTCCCTCTCTCTCTGCCCCTCCCCTGCTCATACTCAGTTTCTCTCTCTTTCAAAAATAAATAAAAAATTTAAAAAAATATTCCAGTGTGTGTGTGTGTGTGTGAGTGATAGAATATTTTTCGGCCACAAAAAGAATGAAATCTTGCCATTTGCAACAACATGGATGTATATATACACCACGTTTTCTTTAAATAGTCATCTATTGATGGATACTTAGACTGCTTCTGTATCTTGGCTATTGTAAGTAATGCTGCTATAAACATAGAGGTGCATGTATCCCTTTGAATTAGTGCTTCTGTATCTGGAGGATACATACCCAGTAGTGCAATTACTAGATTGTATGGTAGTTCTATTTTTAATGTTTTGAGGAAACTCTACACCATTTTCAACAGTGGCTGTACCAGCTTTCATTCCCACCAACAGAGCAAGAGACTTCCTTTTTCTGTGTAAGCTCACCAACACTTGCTGTTTCTTGTGTTTTTGACTTTAGCCATTTTGACAGGTGTGAAGTGATATATAATTGTACTGTTAATTATGAGTGATAATGAGTGAGGTTGAACATTTTTTCATGTGTCTGTTGGCCATCTCAATGTCTTCTTTGGAGACATTCTGTTCATATCTTCTGCCCATTTTTTTCTTCAAATGAAGCACTTATTTTTCCAGTCTATCATATAGTATTACTTTTACTTGTACAGAAAATGTTTTCATCACTAATATAACTTAAAGTCCAGAATTGTGATATCTCCCCTCCAGATTTGATTTTCTTTTTCAAGATTGTTTTGGCTATTTTGGGTTTTTGTTGTTCCATAGAAATTTTAGGATTGTTTATTCTAGCTCTGTGAGTAGTCCAATTTGCTTTGAATTTTATTATATTCATTTATGAATCTATTGAATTGTGAGACTCAACTTCATGGTGCTGCATGCTTGCTTTTTGATTTTTGGAAAGATGGTCCCATTTGGCATGCTTTTTAATGGCTACCTGTCCATCTACAAGTCAGATACACTCTATCTACTCAAAACATACCTTCAGGGAATGCCTGGAATTTGATATATGTCTTTATGGGAACATAATTTGTTTTTTTAATGGTTATTTATTTTTGAGAGAGAGAGGGAGAGTGCAAGCGAGAGAGGGGCAAAAAGAAAAGAAGACAGAGGTTTCAAAGCAGGCTCTGTGCCCTCAGCATAGATGAGGGAATTGAACTCATGAACTGTGAGATCATGACCTTAGCTAGTCAATGCTTAACTGACTGAGCCACTCAGGCGTTGCTATGGGAACATAATTACAAATCTTTGATCAAAAATTATATTGACAAGTTTGATGACCCTTAAATATGTCTCAAAATGATATAGTCAATCTTGTCAAAAAGAACTACATTCAAAACAAATGTTTGTACAAAACAGCCAGTTGAAAGGCTTGCTTTTGTGATATTTTTATTTTATTAAACAATATTTGTTGGGGCGCCTGGGTGGCTCAGTCGGTTGAGCGTCTGACTCCGGCTCAGGTTGAGATCTCCCGGTCCGTGAGTTTGAGCCCCACGTCGGGATCCGTGCCCACAGCTCGGAGCCTGTTTCGGATTCTGTGTCTGCTGCTCTCTCTGACCTTCTCCTGTCCATTCTCTGTGTCAAAAAAATAAATAAAGGTTAAAAAAATTAAAAAAAACAATATTTGTCACAATTCATGACCCTTTGATAATGACTAAAGGGGCATAGTGTGGTCCCTCATATGTTGCTTTTTTAAATTAATTAATTTATTTTTAATTTACATCCAAGTTAGTTAGTATATAGTGCAACAATGATTTCAGGAGTAGATTCCTTAATGCCCCTTACCCATTTAGCCCATCCCCTCTCCCACAACCCCTCCAGCAACCCTCTGTTTGTTCTCTATATTTAAGAGTCTTTTATGTTTCCCCCTCCCTGTTTTTATATTGTTTTTGCTTCCCTTCCATTATGTTCATCTGTTTTGTATTTTAAATTCCTCATATGAGTGAAGTCATATGATATTTGTCTTTCTCTAATTTCAATTAGCATAATACCCTCTAGTTCCATTCACGTAGTTACAAATGGCAAGATTTCATTCTTTTTGATTGCTGAGCAATATATATATATATGTATATATATATCTCACATCTTCTTTATACACTCATCTGTTGATGTACATTTGGGCTCTTTCCATACTTTGGCTATTGTCAATAACACTGCTAAAAAATTGGGGTGCATGTGCCCCTTTAAAACAGCACACCTGTATCCCTTGGATAAATACCTAGTAGTGCAATTGCTGGATCTTAGGGTTGTTCTATTTTTAATTTTTTGAGGAACCTCTATACTGTTTTGCAGAGTGGCTGCACAAGTTTGCATTCCCACCAGCAAAGCAAAAGAGATCCTCTTTCTTTGCATTCTCGTCAACATCTGTTATTGCCTGAGTTGTTAATGTTAGCCATTCTGACAGGTGTGAGATGGTATCTCATTGTGGTTTTGATTTGTATTTCCCTGAGGATGAGTGATGTTGAGCATGTTTTCATGTGTTGGTTGGCTATCTGGATGTCTTCTTTGGAGAAGATCTATACATGTCTTTTGCCCATTTCTTCAATTGATTATTTGTTTTTTAGGTGTTGAGTTTGATAAGCACTTTATAGATTTTGAATACTAACCCTTTATCTGATATGTTATTTGCAAATATCTTCTCCCATTTCATCAGCTACCTTTTAGTTTTGCTGATTGTTTCCTTTGCTGTGCAGAAGCTTTTTATTTTGATGAGGTCCCAATAGTTCATTTTTGCTTTTGTTTCCCTTGCCTCTGGAGACATGTTGAGGAAGAAGTTGCTGAGGTCGAGGTGAAAGAGGTTTTGCCTGCTTTCACCTCTAGGATTTTGATGGCTTCCTGTCTTATGTTTAGGTCTTTCATCCATTTTGAGTTTATTTTTGTGTATGGTGTAAGAAAGTGGTCCAGGTTCATTCTTCTGCATGTCACTGTCCAGTTTTCCCAGCACCACTTGCTGAAGAGACTGTCTTTATTCCATTAAATATTCTTTCCTACTTTGTCAAAGATTAGTTGGCCATACATTTGTGGGTCCGTTTCTGGGTTCTCTATTCTGTTCCATTGATCTGAGTGTCTGTTTTTGTGCCAGTACTATACTGTCTTGATGATTAGAGCTTTGTAGTATAGCTTGAAGTGTGGGATTGTGATGCCTCCTGCTTTGGTTTTCTTTTTCAAGATTGCTTTGGCTATTCAGGGTTTTTTCTGGTTCCATACACCAGAATTATTTCAGAATTATTTGTTCTAGCTCTGTGAAGAATGATGGTGTTATTTTGATATGGATTTCATTGAATATGTAGATTGCTTTGGGTAGTACTGACATGTTAACAATATTTGTTCTTCCTATCCAAGAGCATGGAATATTTTTCCATTTTTCTGTGTCTTCTTCAATTTTTTCATAAGCTTTCTATAGTTTTCAGTGTATAGATTTTTCATGTCCTTGGTTAGATTTATTCCTATGTATTTTATGGTTTTGGTGCAATTGTAAATGGGATCGATTCCTTGATTTCTCTTTCTGTTGCTTCATTATTGGTGTAGAGGAATGCAACTGATTTCTGTACGTTGATTTTATATCCTGCAACTTTGATGAATTCATGGATCCATTATAGCAGTTTTTTGGTGGAATCTTTGGGTTTTCCATATAGAGTATCATTTCATCAGCAAAGAGTGAAAGTTTGACTTTCTTCTGGCTGATTTGGATGCCTTTTATTCCTTTGTGTTTTCTGATTGCTGAGGCTAAGACTTCCAATACTATGTTGAATAACAGTAGTGATAGAGGACATCCCTGTGTCCTGACCTTAGGAAGAAAGCTCTGTTTTTAGCTCTCAGATATTAGCTGTGGGTCTTTCATATATGGCTTTTATGATCTCAAGGTATGATCGTTCTATCACTATTTTCTTGAGAGTTTTTATCAAGAAAGGATGCTGTATTTTGTCAAATGCTTTCTCTGCATCTATTGAGAGGATTATATGGTTCTTGTCCTTTCTTTTATTGATGTGATGTATCACATTGATTGTTTTGCAGATATTGAACCAGCCCTGCATCCAAGGTATAAATCCCACTTGGTTGTGGTGAATAATTTTTTTAATGTATTGTTGGATCCAGTTGGCTAGTATCTCGTTGAGGATTTTTGCATCCATGTTCATCAGGGAAATTGGTCTGTAGTTTGCCTTTTTAGTGAGG
The DNA here is from genome assembly GCF_022837055.1 of Prionailurus viverrinus. Classification (NCBI taxonomy): domain Eukaryota; kingdom Metazoa; phylum Chordata; class Mammalia; order Carnivora; family Felidae; genus Prionailurus; species Prionailurus viverrinus. Next base: position 79,236,872 of record NC_062579.1, on the reverse strand, counting down.
TCTCTGTCTGCTTTTGGAGTAAAGGTAATGCTGGCCTTTTAGAATGAGTTTGGAAGTTTTCCTTCCATTTCTATTTTTTTGTAACATCTTCAAAATGGTTGGTGTTAACTCTTCTTTAAACGTTTGGTAGAATTGCCTGGAAAGCCATTTGGCCCTGGACTCCTGGTTTTTTTTGGGGGAGATTTTTGATTACTAATTTGATTTCTTTACTGGTTATGGATCTGTTCAAATTTTCTATTTCTTCCTGTTTCAGTTTTGGTAGTTTATATGTTTCGAAGAATGTGTTCATTCCTTCCAGATTGCCCATTTTGTTGGCATATAATTGCTCATGATATTCTCTTATTATTGTTTGTATTTTTGCTGTGTTTGTAGTGATTTCTCCTCTTTCATTCTTAATTTAATTTGTTTATGTCATTTCCTTTTTATTTTTGATCAAACTGGCTAGGGGTTTATCAATTTTGTTAATTCTCTTAAAGAACCAGCTTATGGTTTCATTGATCTGTTCTACTCTTTTTTTTTTCTTTTTGGTTTCAATAGCATTTATTTCTGCTCTAATGTTTATTATTTTCTGCCTTCCTCTGGTTTTGGGTTTTATTTGCTGTTCTTTTTCCAGCTCTTTATGGTATAAGGCTAGGTTGTGTATCTGAGACCTTTCTTCCTTCTTTAGGAAGGCCTGGATTACTATATACTTCTTTCTTATGACCACCTTTGCTATGTCCCAGAGGTTTTGAGGTGTGGCATTATCATTTTAATTGGTTTACATGTACTTTTAATTTCCTCTTTAACTTCTTGGTTAGCCCATTCATTGTTTAGTAGGATGTTCTTTAGTCTCCAAGTATTTGTTATCTTTCCAAATTTTTTCTTGTGGTTGATTTCAAGTTTCATAGCGTTGTGGTCTGAAAATATGCACAGAATGATCTCTATCTTTTTGTACTTGTTGAGGACTGATTTGTGTCCCAATACGTGATCTATTTTAGAGAATGTTCCATGTGCACTGAAGAAGAATATGTATTCTGCTGCTTTAGGATGAAATGTTCTGTGTATATCTGTTAAGTCCATCCAATCCAGTATGTCATTCAAAGCCATTGTTTCTTTGCTGATTTTCTTTCTTTATTTAAATTTTTTTAACGTTTATAGATTTATGAGACAGAGAGAGACAGAGCATGAATGGGGGAGGGTCAGAGAGAAGGAGACACAGAATCCGAAACACGCTCTAGGCTCTGAGCTGTCAGCACAGAGCCCGATGCGGGCCTCGAACTCTCAGACCGCAAGATCATGACCTGAGCCGAAGTCGGACGCTCAACCGACTGAGCCACCCAGGTGCCCTATCTTTGTTGATTTTCTGTTTAGATGGTGTGTCCATTGCTTTAAGTGGGGTGTTGAAGTCCCCTACTGTTATGGTATTATTATCATTGAGTTTCTTTATGTTTGTGATTAACTGATTTATATATTTGGGTTATTCCATGCTAGGAGCATAAATGTTTAAAATTGTCAGATCTTGGGGATTCTAGGGAAGATGGCGGCATAGGAGGACGCTGGGCTCACCGTGAGTCCTGCTGATCACTTAGATTCCACCTACACCGGCCTAAATAACTCAGGAAACCACCAGAAGACTAGCAGAATGGAGTCTCCGGAGCCAAGCGCAGACGAGAGGCCCACAGAAGAGGGTAGGAAGGGCGGAGAGGCAGTGCACACTACACGGACTGGCAGCAGGGAGCCGGGGCGGAGACACAGCCTGCCAGTAAAGCAGAGCCCCTGAGTCTGGCTTGCAAAAGTGGAGGGGTCAGACGGAGTATGTTCCGACAGTAGGCAGGACTTAGCATCTGGGAGGTCATAAGTTAACAGCTCTGCTCGAAAAGCAGGAAGGCTGGAGGACAAAGGGAGGGAGAGTTGCTGAGCCCCGGGACGACAGAGCTCAGTTTGGCGGGGAACAAAGGCACTCGCCAGCGCCATCTCCCTCGCCCATCCCCCAGCCAAAATCCCAAAGGGAACCAGTTCCTGCCAGGGAACTTGCTTGCTCTGCGCAAACACCCAACGCTGTACTTCGGCAGAGCCACCCCTCTGGCAGCGGGTCTGACTCCCTCCCACTGCCACCGGGCCCCTCCCGAAGTGGATCAGGGAAAGAGAAGCGATCAGAGCCTGCCCCTCCTGCCCCCGTGCACCTTGCCCACCCACCCCAGCTAATACGCCAGATCCCCAGCATCACAAGCCTGCCAGAGTGCAAGCTTGCCCACCCCTAGGAGAGGGGAAGAGAAGGCAGACACCAGTCTGACAGTAGCCCCAGCGGTGGGCTGGGGGCAGACATCAGGTATGACTGTGGCCCGCCCACCAACTCCAGTTATACACCACAGCAGAGGGGAAGTGCCCTGTGGGTCCACACCACTCCAGGGACTATCCAAAATGACCAAATGGAAGAATTCCCCTCAAAAGAATCTCCAGGAAATAACAACAGCTAATGAACTGATCAAAAAGGATTTAAATCATATAACACAAAGTGAATTTAGAATAATGGTCATAAAATTAATCGCTGGGCTTGAAAACAGTATACAGGACAGAAGAGAATCTATTGCTACAGAGATCAAGGGACTAAAGAATAGTCAAGAGGAGCTGAAAAACGCTATAAACGAGATACAAAATAAAATGGAAACGACCACGGCTTGGATTGAAGAGGCAGAGGAGAGAATAGGTGAACTAGAAGATAAAAATATGGAAAAAGAAGAAGCTGAGAAAAAGAGAGATAAAAAAATCCAGGGGTATGAGGGGAAAATTAGAGAACTAAGTGATACACTAAAAAGAAATAATATACGCATAATTGGTATCCCAGAGGAGGAAGAGAGAGGGAAAGGTGCTGAAGGGGTACTTGAAGAAATAATAGCTGAGAACTTCCCTGAACTGGGGAAGGAAAAAGGCATTGAAATCCAAGAGACACAGAGAACTCCCTTTAGACGTAACTTGAATCGATCTTCTGCACAACATAACATAGTGAAACTGGCAAAATACAAGGATAAAGAGACAATTCTGAAAGCAGCAAGGGATAAACGTGCCCTACCATATAAAGGGAGACCTATAAGACTCGTGACCGATCACTCTACTGAAACTTGGCAGTCCAGAAAGGAATGGCAGGAGATCTTCAATGTGATGAACAGAAAAAATATGCAGCTGAGAATCCTTTATCCAGCAAGTCTGTCATTTAGAATAGAAGGAGAGATAAAGGTCTTCCCAAACAAACAAAAACTGAAGGAATTCGTCACGACTAAACCATCCCTACAAGAGATCCTAAGGGGGACCCTGTGAGACAAAGTCCCAGAGACATCACTACAAGCATAAAACATACAGACATCACAATGACTTTAAACCCGTATCTTTCTATAATAACACTGAATGTAAATGGACTAAATGTGCCAACCAAAAGACATAGAGTCTCAGAGTGGATAAAAAAACAAGACCCATCTATTTGCTGTCTACAAGAGACTCATTTTAGATCTGAGGACACCTTGAGATTGAGAGTGAGGGGATGGGGAACTATCTATGCTGCTACTGGAAGTCAAAAGAAAGCTGGAGTAACCATACTTATATCAGACAAACTAGACTTTAAATTAAAGGCTGTAACAAGAGATGAAGAAGGGCATTATATAATAATTACAGGGTCTATCCATCAGGAAGAGCTAACAATTATAAATGTCTATGCGCCGAATACGGGAGCCCCTAAATATATAAAACAATTACTCATAAACATAAGCAACCTTATTGATAAGAATGTGGTAATTGCAGGGGACTTTAACACCCCACTTACAGAAATGGATAGATCATCTAGACACACGGTCATAAAGAAACAAGGGCCCTGAGTGATACATTGGATCAGATGGACTTGACAGATATATTTAGAACTCTGCATGCCAAAGCAACAGAATATACTTTCTTCTCGAGTACACATGGAACATTCTCCAAGATAGATCATATACTGGGTCACAAAACAGCCTTTCATAAGTATACAAGAATTGAGATCATACCATGCATACTTTCAGACCACAATGCTATGAAGCTTGAAATCAACCAGGGGAAAAAGTTTGGAATACCTCCAAAAACATAGAGGTTAAAGAACACCCTACTAAAGAATGAGTGGGTCAACCAGGCAATTAGAGAAGAAATTAAAAAATATATGGAAACAAACTAAAATGAAAACACAACAATCCAAATGCTTTGGGATGCAGCGAAGGCAGTCCTGAGAGGAAAATACATTGCCATCCAGGCCTATCTCAACAAACAAGAAAAATCCCAAATACAAAATCTAACAGCACATCTAAAGGAAATAGAAGCAGAACAGCAAAGGCAGCCTAAATCCAGCAGCAGAAGAGAAATAATAAAGATCAGAGCAGAAATAAACAATATAGAATCTAAAAAAACTGGAGAGCAGATTAATGAAAGCAAGAGTTGGTTTTTTGAAAAAATAAACAAAATTGATAAACCTCTTGCCAGGCTTCTCAAAAGAAAAGGGAGAGGACCCAAATAGATAAAATCATGAATGAAAATGGAATTATTACAACCAATCCCTCAGAGATACAAACAAGTATCAGGGAATACTATGAAAAATTATATGCCAACAAATTGGACAACCTGGAAGAAATGGACAAATTCCTAAACACCCACACTCTTCCAAAACTCAATCAGGAGGAAATAGAAAGCTTGATCAGACCCATAACCAGCGAAGAAATTGAATCAGTCATCAAAAATCTCCCAACAATTAAGAGTCCAGGACCAGATGGCTTCCCAGGAGAGTTCTACCAGACGTTTAAAGCAGAGATAATACCTATCATTCTCAAGCTATTCCAAGAAATAGAAAGGGAAGGAAAACTTCCAGACTCATTCTAGGAAGCCAGTATTACTTTGATTCCTAAACAAGACAGAGACCCAGGAAAAAAAGAGAACTACAGGCCAATATCCCTGATGAATATGGATGCAAAAATCCTCAATAAGATACTAGCAAATCGAATTCAACAGCATAAAAAAAGAATTATTCACCATGATCAAGTGGGATTCATTCCTGGGATGCAGGGCTGGTTCAACATTCGCAAATCAAGCAACGTGATACATCATATTAATAAAAGAAAAGATAAGAACCATATGATCCTGTAAATCGATGCAGAAAAGGCCTTTGACAAAATTCAGCACCGTTTCTTAATAAAAACCCTTGAGAAAGTCGGGATAGAAGGAACATACTTAAAGATCATAAAAGCCATTTATGAAAAGCCCACAGCTAACATCATCCTCAACAGGGAAAAACTGAGAGCTTTTTCCCTGAGATCAGGAACACGACAGGGATGCCCACTCTCACCGCTGTTGTTTAACATAGTGTTGGAAGTCCTAGCATCAGTAATCAGAAAACAAAAGGAAATCAAAGGCATCAAAATTGGCAAAGATGAAGTCAAGCTTTCACTTTTTGCAGATGATATGGTAGTATACATGGAAAATCTGATAGACTCCACCAAAGTCTGCTAGAACTGATACATGATTCAGCAAAGTTGCAGGATAAAAAATCAATGTACAGAAATCAGTTGCATTCTTATACACTAACAATGAAGCAACAGAAAGACGAATAAAGAAACTGATCCCATTCCCAATTGCACCAAGAAGCATAAAATATCTAGGAATAAATGTAACCAAGATGTAAAAGATTTGTATGCTGAAAACTATAGAAATCTTATGAAGGTAATTGAAGAAGATTTAAAGAAATGGAAAGACATTCCCTGCTCATGGATTGGAAGAATAAATATTGTCAAAATGTCATTACTACCCAAAGCTATCTACACATTCAATGCAATCCCAATCAAAATTGCACCAGCATTCTTCTCGAAGCTAGAACAAGCAATTCTAAAATTCATATGGAACCACAAAAGGCCCTGAATAGCCAAAGTACTTTTGAAGAAGAAGACCAAAGCAGGAGGCACCACAATCTCAGACTTTAGCCTCTACTACAAAGCTGTCATCATCAAGACAGCATGGTATTGGCACAAAAACAGACACATAGACCAATGGAATAGAATAGAAACCCCAGAACTAGACCCACAAACGCATGGCCAACTAATCTTTGACAAAGCAGGAAAGAACATCCAATGGAAAAAAGACAGCCTCTTTAACAAATGGTGCTGGGAGAACTGGACAGCAACATGCAGAAGATTGAAACTAGACCACTTTCTCACACCATTCACAAAAATAAACTCAAAATGGATAAAGGACCTGAATGTGAGACAGGAAACCATCAAAACCCTAGAGGAGAAAGCAGGAAAAGACTTCTCTGACCTCAGTCATAGCAATCTGTTACTCGACACATCCCCAAAGGCAAGGGAATTAAAAGCAAAAGTGAATTACTGGGACCTTATGAAGATAAAAAGCTTCTGCACAGCAAAGGAAACAACCAACAAAACTAAAAGGCAACCAACGGAATGGGAAAACATATTTGCAAATGACATATCAGACAAAGAGCTAGTATCCAAAATCTATAAAGGGCTCACCATACTCCACACCCGAAAAACAAATAACCCAGTGAAGAAATGGGCAGAAATCATGAATAGACACTTCTCTAAAGAAGACATCGGATGTTCAACAGGCACATGAAAAGATGCTCAACGTCCCTCCTTATCAGGGAAATACAAACCAAAACCACACTCAGATATCACCTCACGCCAGTCAGAGTGGCCAAAAGGAACAAATCAGGAGACTATAGATGCTGGAGAGAATGTGGAGAAACGGGAACCCTCTTGCACTGTTGGTGGGAATGCAAATTGGTGCAGCCACTCTGGAAAGCAGTGTGGAGGTTCCTCAGAAAATTAAAAATAGACCTACCCTATGACCCAGCAATAGCACTGCTAGGAATTTACCCAAGGGATACAGGAGTACTGATGCATAGGGGCACCTGTACCCCAATGTTTATAGCAGCACTCTCAACCATAGCGAAATTATGGAAAGAGCCTAAATGTCCATCAACTGATGAATGGATAAACAAATTGTGGTTTATATACACAATGCAGTACTACGTGGCAATGAGAAAGAATGAAATATGGCCCTTTGTAGCAACATGGATGGAACTGGAGAGTGAGATGCTAAGTGAAATAAGCCATACAGAGAAAGACAGATACCATATGTTTTCACTCTTATGTGGATGCTGAGAAACTTAATAGAAACCCATGGGGGAGGGGAAGAAAAAAAAAGAGGTTAGAGTGGGAGAGAGGCAAAGCATAGGAGACTCTTAAAAACTGAGAACAAACTGAGGGTTGATGGGGGGTGAGAGGGAAGGGAGGGTGGGTGATGGGTATTGAGGAGGGCACCTTTTGGGATGAGCACTGGGTGTTGTATGGAAACCAATTTGACAATAAATTTCATATATTGAAAAAAAAATTGTCAGATCTTGGTGGATAGACCCCTTGATTATGATATAATGCCCTTTTCATCCCTTGTTACAGTTTTTATTTTCAAGTCTATATTTTCTGATATAAGTATGGCTACTCCAGCTTTGTTTTGGTGACCATTAGCATGATAGATGGTTCTCCATACCCTTATTTTCAATCTGAAGTTGTCCTTAGGACTAAAATGGGTCTCTTGTAAACAGCATATTGGTGGATCTTGTTTTGTTATCCATTCTGCTACCCTATGTCGTTTTAAACTTTTTTATTTTTCATTTAAAAAAATTTTTAATGTGTATTTATTTTGAGAGAGACAGACAGAGACAGAGAGAGAAAGAGAGTGCAAGCAGGGGAAGGGCAGAGAAAGAGAGAGGGAGACACAGAATCCAAAGCAGGCTCCAGGCTCTGAACTGTCAATACAGAGCCCAACACAGGGCTCAAACCCACGAACTGTGAGATCATGACCTGAGCTGAAGTCAGAAGCTTAACCGACTGAGCCACCCAGGCACCCCTACCATATGTCTTTGATTGGAGCATTTAGTTCATTGATGTTTAGAGTGAGTACTGAAAGATATGAATTTATTTCCATTATGTTTCCTATAGAGTTGGAGTTTCTGGTGGTGTTCTCTGGTCCTTTCTTGTCTTTGTTGCTTTTGGTCTTTTTTTTCCCCATCATTTCTCCCCTCAGAGAGTCCCCCTTAAAATATCTTGCAGTATTGGTTTTGTGCTCATGAACTCCTTTAATTTTTGTTTGGGAAACTTTTTATTTCTCCTTCTATTTTGAATGACAGCCTTGCTGGATAAAGAATTCTTGGTTGCATATTTTTCTTATTTAGCACATTGAATATATCCTGCCAGTCCTTTTTGGCATTCCAAGTTTCTGTGGATAGGTCTGCTTTGAACCTGATCTATCTTCCCTTGTGTGTTGAGGACTTTTTTTCCCTTGCTGCTTTCATGATTCTTTCCTTGCCTGAGTATTCTGTGAATTTGACTATGATATGCCTTGTTGATGGTTGGTTTTTGTTGAATCTAATGGGAGTTCTCTGTGCTTCCTGGATTTTGATGTCTGTGTCTTTCTCCAGTTTAGGAAAGTTTTCTGCTATGATTTGTCACATAAACCTTCTACCCTTATTCGTCTCTCTTCAACTTCTGGGAACCCTATGATTCGGATGTTATTCCTTTTTAATGAGTCACTGAGTTCTCTCATTCTTATATTGAGCTCTTTTGCCTTAGTCTCCCTCTTTTATTCTGCTTCATTATTCTCCATGTTTGTCTTCTATATCGCCGATTCACTGCTCTGCTTCATCCATCCTTGCTGCTGTGGCAACCATTCAAGATTGTAGCTCAGTTATAACATTTCTATTTCATCTTGACTAGTTTTTATTTCTTTTATCTCAGAAGAAAGGGATTGTAATCTATTTTCAACCCCAGCTAGTATTCTTATTATCGTGATTCTAAATTCTGGTTCAGACACCTTGCTTGTATCTGTGTTGATTAAGTCCCTGGATGTCATTTGTTCCTGTTCTTTCTTTTGGGGTGAATTCCTTCATTTTGCCATTTTGAAGGAAAAAAATGAATTAATAAAGTAAAAAAAAAGGAAATTAAGCAATTAAAACAACACAAAAAAATTTAAAAAAGCATGCTAGATCCTAGGTGTTTTTTGGTCAGGTTGTTGAAAGAAACTTTATAGATTAGAGAAAAAAGGGAAAGAAAAGAAAGAAAAAAAAATGATAAAAAAGGAAAACATTTAAAAGTTGAAAAAATGAATACAATAAAATAGAATAAAATGAAATGATGGAAGTAAAATAGAATATAAAAATGTACAAAAAAGTAAAAAATATAGTAGAAAAAATTAAAGAAAATCTTTGTAATACAAATGGAAAATAAAAATAGTTTCTCTGTTTTCAAGAATAAGAAAAGATAGAAAAAAAAATGAATAGATGGGCCAGCAAACAGAATCAAATATGATTGAAATTACATCCAGTTTCCCCTAGAATTCAAAGTATGAAGCACTTTACAGTCTATAAACTAAGCAGGAGGGGAGATTTGTGGTGCTCCTTAAAAGTGCAGTTGGCCTAGTTGGGTAGGGCTTAGTGTAACGGCTCTGTTCTCCACTAGGTGGCACTGCTTAGCTTACTGAAGTGGATTGTTGTGGTGCATGTAGGCGTGAATGTGCATGTGCGGAAGGGGTAAAAATGGTGTCACCCAGCTACCTAGTCTGTAGTATCAGAACTCTGTGCTCTCTCCCACTAGCATTCAAACACCCTTCTTTTGTCTCTGGTTCCCAAACTCCCCACTTCTACACCATCCATGACCAAGCCTTTAGGCTGCCAGGCAGCACCTCCCTCCTGAGATTCATCTCAGATGTGGCTGTGTTTCCCAACCCCTCACTTCTGAGGGACTGTCTTTGACCCATTCTTACCTTCTGGGGGAGGGTCTCGCTGAGCAATGGCCAAGTTCCATCCAACCTTAAGGAATGTTTGCAAGACCATGAGGCTGCTGGTATCCAGAGACTGTAGCTGGGCACCAGCCCAACCCAGAAAAATTCATGTGACCGTGTAGCAGCAGCATTTCAAGGATTAGGGCAAATCACAACACACATCTGGTACCAGGCTTCACCCTTATCATCTTCACTCCAACACCAATGCATTTTGCCATTTTCCCATGTCCACTGGGACCTTTGCACTCCTCCCTCCACAAAGGAGACACTCCCACAAACTCTGGCACAGGAAAGAAAGTGGGAAAAGCTGACTCAAACCACTGAAACTTATGGGAAATCTAGTCCACAGTCAGAAAAGTAGAGGACTGGCCAATACCAACAGATTCTGTCCAGTGATGAGCCCAGGCTCGATGGACCTCATGTATTGCTTTTAAAGGTAATGCAGGAGGTGGGGTATGGGTGAAATAGATAAAAGGGGATTAAGAGTATACCCACTGTGATGAACACTGAGTAATGTATAGAATTGTTGAATCACTATATTGTACACATGAAACTAATTTAACAGTGTATCTTAATTATACAACAATAAAAAAAATCAAAAAAATCCAAAAAAATAAAGGTAAACAAAACTTGAGGAGACACTGCAAATTTTAATTTTATCTTGACTTATTCTTTGTTTCATTTTAGGTTTATAGGGTAAAATCATTGGAAATTACCCCACATAGGTCATTACTCTTTGGTCATCTGAATATAGATGGCACTTTGGTGAAACAAATGGATTTGTGAATTTTAATTTTAAACTTTTGCAAATAAAATAGCACTAAGAAAATCAAGGCAAAAAAGGTCAATTTCTCCTTTTCAATTCATGTTTTTATGAATCTTTGTTGTATGCTAAGCACCAAACGAGTCACTTTGACATAAAGGGTGGCAAAGCTATTAGAAAAACTTAATCCCCAACCTCATTTTGCATTCATCTACACAGTATGGTGTGGACTAGCTTCTAAAAATATAAATCCATATAGAATAAGTTTTACTCCCTCAGGAACTACTTTTTTAAATTAGTTGAAATGGTTGTGAACAACATAAGACATGGCATGTGACACCGTTTTCTTATTTTTAATGTTTATTTTTTTTTTGAGAGAGAGAGAGAGAGAGAGAGAGGAGTGGGGGAGGGGCAGTGAGAGAGGGAGACAGAATCTGAAGCAGACTCCAGGCTCTGGGCTGTCAGCACAGAGCCTGGCATGAGGCTCGAACTCACAAACTGTGAGATCACACCTCAGCTGAAGTCAGAAGCTTAACCCACTGAGCCACCCAGGCACCATGACAATGTTTTCTAATACATGTTTGGCCTTTAATTCATTAGCTACCTTCTATTTAATTTTTGGGATTAAACAGTGGCTATACACAATGACTTTATTATCTTCAGAAACTTGAATTCCTTGAGGGCCAAAGGCCCTGTAAATAAAAAGGTGCTATTATATTGGAAGTCATAGTGTTGGAAAATATTCAGTTAATAGAAGTGTGGTATTGGAGTATGTAAACCCACTGCTTTTTTCAAGAATGATAACATTACTAATAGCAACTTCTACTCATGACCTACCCTGTTCCTATGCTTTGGTAAAGGGTTCCTAGGATAATGCCCTCTTTCAGCCTTGGGTCATCCAATTCCAATCTGTGATGGTATTTTTATTCCATGGCTCTGTGCCCCTTAAAATAGTTGAAGTCTGTGGGCTGTAAATATCAAGCTGAAGGAGTCAATTTGATCATAGAAGCACTGAGAATTTAGACTGTAAAAGCCTGGATGAGCTTGTCATGTCTAGGTAACCCAACTAATGAACACCTTGCCACACTTGACAAATTAGAACCACACTCAGCCGGCCCTAATGGGAAAGCTTGATAAACTTCTCTCCATAATGTCCCAAGACAATAGGATATTCATGGGGCCAGGTCTCTGATGGTTCTGTGACCTGCTTGAGAGAAGTGCTATTCCTCTTCTGTTCCCAACTGAAGGACTCATCTTCCTTGACAACCTGCTGTAATTACTCCATCTTCCATTTTTGACCATCAGCCTGCACTAAACCCTTTCTTGAATGCTAAGAAATTATAAATATTTTATTCCTTTCTATGGATAAGGTTTCTCCTCTTCTCCACTGGATTTCAGGACACTGGGGTGGGATGGGAATGGGGTCAACATTAAAACTTCCTTGGGTTTTACCCATGCCATGTGATACTGTGTGTCTGTGTAAATTCCCACATATTTGGAGGAAAATTAATTGGTTTCTAATTCCAGCCACCAGTATACCCAGAAAAATTTTAGCCATATCATTATAAATTTCCTTGCCCAGAATTCCTAATGGAACAACAAGTAGAACCTCTGACAACTTCCAATCAGTGCCTTATTACATAATTTAAAGAAATGAATAGTCCCTGAATGAATCCTAATTCTGAGGCATTAGACAAGCATATTTCAAATAATGATATAATTCAATAATTTTTAAAATGTTTATTTTTAGAGGTTGAACATGGTTCATTGCAGACTTTCTGATGAAACAATTAGCAGTCTCAAAGATTATTTCAATAATTTTTTAAGTTAAAGCACATATCGAATACAAATTGATTTAAATAGGCACATTTAAAAAAATAATTGAAGAGTATTTAAAAGATCCCATTGAGTGCATGTGGCATTATTCCTGGTTTTATGAATACTGTTTCAATTAAATGAGTGCTGGCAGAAAACACAGTGATTATTTTATCTAGAAACTGGTAGCACTGAAAATATTAAAATTATGCATTCTAATGGTTTGCATGTGTGTATGTATATGTGTATGCATGTACGTGTGTGATTTCTGCTTTGCCTATTTTACTATCTAAACGATTATCCTTTCCTACTATTTCCTCTGAGCTCTTCCCTTACTTCAACAGACCTAATCACTCACAGCTTTTCTTGTTAGCCCTCTTCATACATAATTTTTTAGTTTTTGAATATTTCCAACAATGCCTTTTATTTTGGACAAGAGCTTTGGTGAAAAAAACTAAAGTACACTAAAATAAAACTGTATTTTGTCCCAATGCTACTCACAACCTGATAGAACTTTCATGCTTTCAATCACAGGGCTAGGAGAATTGGCTAGCCAGGATTACCCCACCATTGCTTCTGTAATGAGCTGGGACTGCCAAGTGCTGATCTACAAGGTGAGGTATAGATATAATTTCTTCCATTACTGTGCACAGACTATGAAATTTAATTACCCCTTCACTTTCTTGTTTCAGCTGGCAAAGGGTATACAAATTCCAGATGGAATAACATCAAAATTTGAGATATTCATTATTTATACACCACTTTAAATATTTTCAATCCTTTCTATTTGGCTATCCAACATTTCAATCTCCCTTTGTGATGTGTGCCAGCTTCCTTTCTTTGTTAACACCTTATCCTTTAAAGTTCAGCTACACGTCTGCAATTTTTCTTGTTTGTTTACTTTGGTACATCTCTGTAGATTCAGTTCACCATGGTCTATGTTTTACTAGAATAACAGCCACAGAGCACAATGGGAGTTGATTTCCTAAACTAGTTTACTGTCTTACTGCCTTAAAAATATGATTTTAAGATGAAACTTATTTCTCTAATCTTAACTTTGAGTAAATATTATGAAGAAAAATGAATTTTTAAAAGACTTGATTCTACATACTACTTAAATGAAAGAATTTTCTGAAATGCAAACATAGCAAGCTCCATTTGCTCAGCAATGAGGTACTTGCACAAAGTTCCCCCATGGCCTTTTTGGTGTACAAATTTATAATAATGAAGACTGCTTCTAAGGAAATAATTTGACATAAATGTTTCCTCTTTAAACTACTGCATTTAAAAAGTCATTCGAGTTGTAAACACTCAAGGATAAGCCAGTTTTAGGATCACATTATTGTGTCACAGTAACAGAGATGTGAATCACATTTATTTCTGTAATTCATGGATTCAGGTTCTCCTAAGTTCTCATTTTGAGCTACTACACTCTTGATGTAAGTTGTTAGGAAAATCCAAATCATCATTCTTGTCACCAAGGCACCAAGAAATAATGTGCTATCACGAAATCACACATAGTCAGCTGATTTTGTATTTTGGTTAAACAGGTAGTTTGAAAACTATTATCCCACTAGCACTGTCTTCATACTCTTGAAGCAGAACTAGAGGAATTATACTGAGGTATACTTTGTGGTAGTTCTGTTGCTTATTCTTGCCCCAGAACTAACCATGGTATTGAGGATGGATATGCAGAAATTATGGTTTTCACCAGGTAGCAGTTACCATAGGTGACCAAACACCACCTACCTATGGCGTCTATAACATATTGGGTGATGGACTAACATGATTTTCACTACTCTAAATTTGATGAAAGTTGCATTTTTTTCAAAATGGTTTTTTCTTTTTCTTTTTTTTTTTACCTAAACATTAAGTCCCTACATGTGGACTTATCATTTTTAGATTAATTTCTTATTTTACAGAAATAGAAATGGGAAAAAAAAAGTATTAGCAGCCAAAGTTTTTTTGTTGTTGTATTTTGTTCTTTTTGTTTAATAACTGAGGGGAACTTCTTATGTAGTTCAATCTAGGATTGGGAAAATATTCCATGTTGTCTGATGGTCCCACTTTTGGCCAGATAAGAATTTTTATAAATCAACCAATCTGTCTTTGGGGGTTAGAATTTGACGCCTATTTTAAAGTATTAAAAAAAAAACTCAACTCATTCTACAGTACATGTGTATAGGAGTTTAGTCCTGTATTCAGGCTTGCAAGTGTATTATTTGGTGGTTTAAACAAACAAACAAACAAACAAACAAACAAACAGCTATTGCACATCTTCAGGGGTTCTGAGGAACATCAAGCATCTAAGACTTTCTTCCTTCTTATCAGGAGAAAACCAGCTGAACATGGTATGAAAAAAACACAACTGGTCTCTGACTGGGGGCTTAACTGTCAAGGAACAGCAAGGAAATGGGTGGCCTTTTCCCCTTTATCACTGTAGTTTTCTCTAGGCATGCAGGTTGTTCAGCCTTAGTCTTGTTTGTAGCATAGTTCTTATTATTTTCATTTAATAATCTAACTTTTGGTTCTTTATATGACTTTGCAAGTTTGCATATAGTTTGTTGCTATTTTTATTTCTTTCTGAAAAACCTCACTCAGGGCCAATTATTTTGAGAGCTACTTGGAATCTAACTCATTACAGGTTTCTTTACTCCATGTAGTAATATCTGAATATAGATACTGTCCAAACTGTACTAAGAGTAATATTTGAGTTCACAGTAACAAAAGTTACAAAGTTTGTGCAAAAGACATTGTACACCATTGGAGTACACAGAGCTTGCTATAGTTAATTTTATATATAAAGCTGCATTTCTCATTAGAACTATTTTGTGCTACATTAAAAGTAAAGTATCTGATTTAATTTTTCCCTAACAATAAAACTGAATGCTCATTTAATCTCAGAAATTTTAAGATGCAGATTTCATACTTATGATGTTTGTAAATGTTGTAATAAATCACTGGAACCTTCTAAACATCATAAATGCTTTGGAGCTCTTCAAGTTTTCCAAGGGTCATGAAATAAACCCGGCTGTGGCGATTGCGCAGGGTAGAGGTAAAAAATAGCTTTAGAAAGAGAGAAAGAGACACCATCAGTAAATATTTTATACATTGTTATCTGATATTTTACAGATACAACTATAATTTCATTTGTTCTTCATCAACCAATTAAAATTATTAAGCCATACATTTTTTTTCAGAACAGGATTTCCTGAAAGAAAAAGACTTTAAATTGGTACAGAGTCTAAATTATATATTTAAAAATAATCTTTTACCGTATTCTATATAACTGTACTTCGTATAGTTAAATAAAATTAGGTTTTTGTTGCGGCATTTATCTGCTGATATTCTTGATTTGTTTTGGTTAAGGATTCCCCTTTGCTTAAAAAAAATCTTTTACTCAAGTTGGCTTTACTTTTTCTTTTAATACAAGGAAATGTATTAAACAATGTTGTTTGGCATTGTTAACGGTGTTTAAATGGCTACTGAAACTTTCTATTTTGTGGGATTTTCCATTTCAGTGGAATGGACATGACATCAATACATTGATAGTATGAGTTAAATTAATCAGCCTAGAGAGGAACATGTCTTATGAATATGGTCTGTGCCATACAGAAAATTAAAACAGAACATGAATATAAATAGCAAATGGAGGCCTCCTTGTTAGGACTAAGGCTTTATACATCCACAATGAATATACTTAGAAGAGTTTTGATATTGATGATGGTGATGATGATGGTGATGATGATGATGATAACACTAGCTACCCTTGACTTAACACATTTTATATACAGGCAGTATATGATATGCTTACTATATGCACATTAACACTAATTGTCAAAATTGTTACCAAAGCAGTTTTTGATATTTCCATTTGGGAGATGAAGGAACTAAGGGTCAGGAAGATAAATCAAACTTCCAGGTTCTTATACCTAGTTATGTGGCCGAGCCGGTACTGCATGCTAAGACCATCTGACCTCAAACACTGATTCTTCCCATGTATATCCCGTCATATTGCAAACCAGTATTTTTCTTTGATGCACAATGCTTTACCCTGGTTGTTCTAATATTCATTTGAATCCTCTGCAATGTCTTCCAAAGGTGGATGTTTCATAATTTTATTAGGATTATTTTTTCATGCTATTATTTCTCATAATATGTAGAGACTGTAATGATTTTATACAATGCATTTTTTCCATTTAAAGTATCTGAATTGGTTGTTAAAAATGATCACACTACACAAAAATTGACAAATCTTAACTTTATTTTTCTTACCTTTAAAATGGAAATAATACCCACTTGTGAAGATTAAAGTAATGTTGTGAGTATTTAGCACAAACTCTACCACATGTTAGGTGTTTGGGAAACATAAATACTTTTTTCTTCTATTATTGAATTATGTTGAAAACTATAAAAGACAGATTTACTCAAGCATTCTGTTTCAAATTATCATTAATACAAATATGAACAGAACTGTGCATCAAAGGCAATAATGGATTTTGCATCACACAATATAATGGTTAAGTTTTTCTTAGGACATAATTAGGATTTTTACTTTTTTAGAAAAAAAATTTTTCAAATCAAATTATCATCATTTACCAAATTGATATTACTACTGCAAAATAAAAAACTGTTTTCATCAATAGTTTGCCAACTTGGGAATTATGTCATAAATATATTTATGGACAGAAGGCATTGGATTTCCTTGTTTAATTTTCATTGTGTGCTTTATTTTTGCTGTAACTAGGGGATATAAACAATACCTTGTCACCTCGGGTACACAGAAATCTCAGCTTCTTAATTGACCTGCGCTTCAGTTCACTTTCCAGAACCCTTGATTGCAAAGAGCGGACTTCAATGGCCTTTTGGCCCCATCCTGTGGTTCGCTGTGTACACTCAAAAGCTGCAATAAAAATTTAAAAAGCAGAAAAGCAGTCAACATTTGATTATTAAGAAGCTCATTATTATAGTTCAGGTAAAAATATTCTTTTTTCCCTCCTTCTGCAGTTAGTCATCTGCCCATTATGCTGCTCAGCAGTGGTATTCATGCAAGCTATCTACTGTTACAATTGTGATCAATGTTGAGTAATTAGATCTCAATTAACTTTTGTATTCATATACCCTAATACCACAGAAAAAGCAAAGTGTTAATTCTCTCCTGTTTGTAAAAAGTCAAATCAACTGACAGCCATTTTTTTTTATCTTACAGTCTAGTTGAGGTATAGCATTCCATAAGGGTTTGTATTTATGCTCAAGTGACATACATAAAAACCTGATTAACTTCAAAATTAAAACTGTTGAAAAATGACTTGCTCAGATAATGACTTTAGCAACTCTAATGGAAGTCAATGAATCACCACATTATAAACAGAACTACACCTAATTTGATACTGTTTAGGCTCAATCTTATTCAGGAAATTTTATTAAGATTTTAACTTTTGGACTCTGTGTCACTTGGTGACAGTAAAGATTATGACAGTTGTATGTTGACAGATAATGACTACACTTATCGTGGTGAGCATTGAGTAATGTATAGAATTGTAAAATCACTATGTTGTACACCTGAAACTAATATAACATTGTACGTTAACTGAATTTCAATTAAAAAATTATGAAAATTGCTTAAAGCAGAAAAACCTAATTATGTAACTAGCTATATAGTCATCTGGTGCTGTAAGGTATTTTCTGACACAGGGAGCAGTATTATTGTTAAATGTTTAATATTTACTTTGATTTTATGTACTTTATAGGAAAGCAAATTTCCATAAATAAATCCAATCCTGCACTTAAAATAATATCAAAATTTTATGTCAAGCTGAAATAGTCTAGAGAACACCAAAATAAGGCACCTCCATTCCTATATTAACATGACTAAAATCAGAATTCAGTTCATTAGACTTCCCATTTTCTTATTTTTAAAATATTTTTTTTTAGACAGAGAGAGTACAAGTTCAGAGGAGAGGGGCAGAGGGAGAGAGAGAGAGAGAAAGAATCTTAAGTAGCTCCATGCTTAGCACTGAGCCTGACATGGGACTCAATTCCACAACTCTGGGATCATGAGCTGAGCTGAAATAAGAGTCAGATGTTCAACTGACTGACCCTCCTAGGCACCCCTCCATTTTATTCTAAGCACAATAAACTCTGAGTTATTATAATATAGTCTTAAAATTTTTATCATTGTCAAAAGTCCTAGAATACCTTTAAGCCAAAATTTACCTGGCCTATATATGTAAAAATTAAATATGCATTAAAGGACACATGAAAAAATTATTAAACTTGATTAAAGTGACTTTCTATAGGCACAGTGTGAGGCATTTAGAATTCCTCAACTAAAACCTACTAAGCATTTATTATCTCTTGCCTCCTTTCCATTATAATTCAAAGTATTTTTGTGTATGAAGTTGACTACAAGATTGTAATTAAATTATAATTGCACTTTTTTGTGCAATTATATTTTATAGTTGTATTTTTATTCAGACAAATGGCTCTCCTGGAAGAAGACTTAAGTCTAGTTTCAGACTAGAATTAAAATCACTCCAGATACAAAGTAATTGAGGGGAATCCATGACCTGATTGATGGAAACAAGTAATAGATGAAGTCTACCCAGATTTGAATTTTTTCACCTATATGAATACTTTATTAAAATTGTTATTTTTGTCAACAACCACACAGAGCAAACAATTCTAAATTTAACACACAGGGTACTTTCTGAGTCCAAGCACACAGTTCATATGGAATTATACAATTTTCACCTTAATTCTGAAAAACACTAATTTGCCATTTAACCTAGCTACTGAGCTAGCTTGCTTATGAAATGGGATCCAATGATTTGGAGTGGGTATGTTTAGTGATACCTGCTGTGAATGCTAAGCCTCTATTTATTTGTTTGAAAATACAAATCAATGATCTTATTATTGAAAATATTTATTATATCTCAAGGTAATGTAAATTTTAGATTGGGGAAATCTGGATCTAGGTTAGTTTTAAATAACAAAGCAGTTGTTTTTAGACAGAAGGAGAAATTGATTTCCTTAATATCAGTGTTATACTGTAGTCTTTAGTATATTCTCAAAATACCCCTAATACACAAACCAAAATATCACATTCTTATAGTGCCATACTTTATTTTACATGGAGAGATACATTTTTCAAATTCTTGCAACTTAAAATAGCTTTTTGTTTTACATCAGAAGTTGTCCTGCCTAAGGACAAGAGCTTATGAGATGACATTTTAAGACCCTTTGATTCCTATGATTGTCCAGTGGCATAAATATAGGGGTTTGCCCAGTTTCCCATTTCAGCTTAATTTCCTTATTTCAATTTCTGATTAACATATTGATTGCAAATGTACCATTGTAAAGGTTAGAACAAGATTCATTTTTCAGTTTCTTTTGTCCCAGGTCTGTCAATTATAAGCATTTACCTCTGTCACTGAAAATGGTTTTAAACCCTTTGGGAGTTCTTACCTATTTGAAGAAATTGGAAGAGGTTTTCAGGACAATGCTTAACACTGTGTGCAAAAAGAAAGGATTCTGCAAATGCAATGCAAAGTGCCATCATCCCATAATGAAAAAAAGTCCATTAAAAAGCAGTTCTTTCAAACTGGTCCTTAAAGCCACATGGGAATCACACTTAACCATTTCATAAAGATTTCAGAAGCTTCCAACTCTTTAACAGACAAATTACCCTACTCTCTCTCTCTCTCTCCCTCCTTCCCTCCCTCCCTTTACTTCTCCTTCCCCCTTCCCCTTTATTTGCTTCATTAATCTCCTCTTCCTTTCAGAATCATTTGCCCTCCATCAAATCTTCCTATTCTCCCTAATACTTTCCTGTTCATATGCATTCTGTTTCTTATCTACAATCACCTTTGTAGTCACCAAACCTCAGAAACATACACAAGAGTCTCAAGTTATTCATATTTTGCAGATGAGCAGTCCTGCATTGGTCAAGAAGAAAACAATGTTCTGGCCTGATGAAGATGAAGTCAGTTTTCTTTATGTTGCCACCTGGATAGTACCTAATAGGCATTCCAGCTAGTCATATTTATCTCTTACATAAATGAAGGACGATGAAATCTTAGTGATAACCAACATGTCACATATTTAGTTTGTATTTGATTCTTCACAGGATTATCATTCTCTAAACAGATAACTATTTACTATATGAAATAGAGATATTCTGCTCTTCTTTTATGATTATTTGGCAGTCTCCTAAGATAAAGGTAACCCCCTAACATCAGTGTGAGGGAATGAAGCATTTCCAACATCTGCATAAAATCTGCAACCAAAGGGAATTAAAATAAAATTATGGATTATTGTGGAAAGGAATTCCTTTCTTATTTTAATTTTATGATTATTGCACATGAACAACTAAAGCAGTTGAAATTAGACTCTTTGTAGTAGCCTTGTGAATTCATTAAGCATATGGCAAACACACACAACTTAGTGAGTATGCAGTATCCTAAATTAACCCTATATGCCTTGAGGAAATGTGATATTTCAGAAAACAGAAGTTTCTATAGGATCATATGAAAAAGAAAAAATTTTGTACATACCTACTGAAGATGGTATGTTTTTCCACACCTCAAGAATCTTCTTGAAGAGTTGTTCATTTGCTTCCATAGAAAGGGCTTCAGCATTGAAGGTGAGCATCATGCCAATTCCCAAGGAATCAGGTAAAATGATGATATTCTGTGGTATAATGATTTCCAGGGGCTGGAATTATGTTTCATAAAGATTTATATGTCCAACATTTTATCACTACTACTTTAATTGAAGCAGCTTGACTGAGCAATAAAGATCAAAAAGGGGTTTGAAGTGCAGGGAGGAAAAGAAACTTCTATTTTAATATTAAACAGCATGCTATCTAACATTTTAATATTAAACACCATGCTCTCTTTGAAAAGAGCCTTTTCCATGTCATAAAGACATCACTGTTTAAATAGTGTACTTTAGAAAACTTTGTTTGAAAAAAAGCAGAGAGATATTTCCAACACAGGAAAAATTGTTGAAATTTAACAAAGTGTGTATAATGATAAAAGAAACGTTACTTGTTACAGAGTTGGACTACAGATTCATTTCAGCACACTAATGAATACTTTAGTGATGAATATGTGAACCAACTAACAAATACACAATCACTGGTTATCTACACAATTAATTTACATCAGAAATAGAAATTTAGCTTTAAAAAAAGCTTGAGCTTGAAATGTTTACAAGGGCAACTTTATAATATTCATCACTGCTTGAAATAAAACAGCCATTCTCCCTTCACAAAAATGTAGAATTTCTTATCTAAATTATATAATCATAAAATATCTTCAATACACAATTCAGACATGAGAGATGTATCAGGTGACATAATATGAAATATTAAGCAATATCTAAGAATTCGTTAATTTTATGATGTTAAAACAATGTGATCAATTTTAAACTACATAAATTGCCACATTAGTAGTATTTCTCTGAGAAATGAACAATTACATTCCTTTATTATTTCTCTAAATTAGCAAGTTACAAGAAAATAAGGTCAGAAACTATACTTGCCAAACCCAGCGCACTCAGGCCAAGTGCTTGAGGCCATGTCTCAGCAACAACAATCCTTAAAACTAAAATGGGGATCCAGAGGCGAAAAGCAAATTTAATGCGTTCCCTGGGCACTTGCATGAGCAATTGAATCAGAAAAGAGATGAAGGAAGAGAGAAAAAGAAATTTCAAGGAAGAAAGTTGTCTAAAAACATCTGTTTAGAATAGAGGTGGACTGCTGTAAACCCAGAAAGCCTCAGAGGTAATTCCCTTGCTTCTCAGAAGATTCCTGCAGTAACCAGATATTCTTTAGCACACATGGCTCCCTTGTAGCATTACAGGTTTTGTACTTTGGAGCTCTTGGAAAAATTGCATTTTTAGTGCATTCTGTTTCAGAAGACACTCCCCTCCATTTTATTAGAGTCCTTACTGTTTTAATGGGTCAAGACACTAGGGCATTTAGCTAAAAATACTATTTTTTGAATATACTTAAGGTATCATAATTAGGTCATAAAATATTTTTTTTAAAAACTGATCTCTCATTCTTGTTTCTACAATAATGAACTGATTGTTTCAAAAGGAAATAATTCTCCTTGCTTGGTAATCAAGTAGAACACAGTGCAATCTTCCTGAATGATGTTTCAAATAAGTATAAACTTGGACCAATATTGCAATGTTTAATATGGCACTGGCTTCAAAATGAAGGCTATCTGCCATGTCATAAAAAAAGATTCAGGAAGCTATGGAAGACATTCCAACTGACAAGTACTATAATACTTACATTAATATTAATCTGAACTCATATCTAAGTGACTTTGGCTGGGCTTGGTTCAATACTTTCTACATTATAAACAGGGTGGTTTCTATATACTCATAGGTGACAACTGAGTGATCAGCTAATTAGATTGTTAATATGACCAACATGTTTTTTTTAAATGTCTCCACTAGTGATCTGACAATTGCTCTATGTAATTTTTCAGAGATGTATGAGACAATTCTGAAAGCTATGTAAAATATCATATTACTACAGAGACTTAAAAGTACAAACAAGTTTTCTCCTGGACTTTTATATAATGCTAAACTGCTAAAATTTTAGTTGTCAACAAACTGGGGAATTAAAAAAGGGTGAAGCAGAGATTTGTTGTTTCAGCCCTTTTTAAAAAAGACATAATTTTCAATAAAGCAAACATCACTGCTACCATCAAATTTGAGACACTCAGAATCATATTTTGTATGGTGCATGTGTGGGGGGGTATTATGTTCGAACTCTATAAATTATGTGTATGGTATTTTTACAATTATCCATATTTTAGATATTTCCCCATAGTCTCATTACTTATAATTATTTAAGAGTTAAGAGTTGAAGTACATTATCTTTTAAACTGCTGAATTCTTTGATCAGAAATTCTAACTATAATTGATACTATATAAGAGAACACTATGATAATTTGCTATATGCCACAGTTAAAGCACTAGGATTTGGATAATGAAAGAGGGTACATATAATAATGTTGCAATAGTGCTGTATTTTTAAAGAATCTGTTTAAAAATGTATTATGGGGGCGCCTGGGTGGCGCAGTCGGTTAAGCATCCGACTTCAGCCAGGTCACGATCTCGCGGTCTGTGAGTTCGAGCCCCGCGTCAGGCTCTGGGCTGATGGCTCAGAGCCTGGAGCCTGTTTCCGATTCTGTGTCTCCCTCTCTCTCTGCCCCTCCCCCGTTCATGCTCTGTCTCTCTCTGTCCCAAAAATAAATAAAAGTTAAAAATGTATTATGGGGTACAGAAGGACTAAAAGCAAAGATTGCAAACTCATACATCTACTAGGGCTAGTTATTATAAATACATAAAGGTGGATGGATAGGCAATGATTGTATATATATTCCATCTAAAAGGGGGCAGCCATAAAAAAATAAAAATAAAATAAAAGGGGCCAGAGAGGAATAATTTCCAGTTGATAATGGCCAGATAGTAATGAGAGCCAGATGTTATAAGACCTTTTGGTTTATCAATGGAAGTCCAGATTTTTAAGTGTAAACTCTATTCATTTAAAAACAAACAAAAACACTGTGCAAGACAAAATATATCTGAAGAATAAACAGACTCAGCTGTGTGGCTAAGAAGCCATTAGTGATTTCTGTTTATCCATTACTACTTTCTGGTACTCTATACTTATCTTTTAGGTTTCAGCTCCAGTATAGATATTCATAATCATATTTTTAAATCTTTAAGAGTTTTGACTGTTAGAAAAACTCAAATTGTGGTGTACAATTTCTAGGGATCTTACGTTATTTGGCAGAGTCACATCAGACATAACCTCAGATTCTGCATCAATGATGTGATATCCATCTGCTGAGCTGAAGAAAATCTTTAGTCTTTTTTCAGAACCAATAGCCAGGTCAACTGTCACTGGCTTATGACCAACTGTTGGAAACACCTGTAGATATAAAACCAAATATGGCTGAAAGGCCAAAAATGACACTCTGACTAAGGTAAATGTTCCCATGCTCTTGTTTAAAATGTTTATAAAATCCTGGTTGATTTCTAAAATTATATAATGCATTTAGAGACCTATGTATTATCAATTTTTCTTAGGTCTATTACTATAACAAGAACATAATTATATTGAGGTTTTAAATTTTGAGTTTTCCTTCAGAGGCCAAATCTCCAATGATTATAAGAACCTTGTATGGCCTGCACTCTTTTCACTCTTTTTTCTGTCTTTAAATTCCTTGCCTTGAGTTTCAGCAGATGAAGGAGCTCATCTGGTCTCTTAAACCGGTTCGCTGGATCAGCTGCCTGTATTTTTGCCAGTATTCGTATATAGGCTTCATAGGACATGTAGTCTCCTTCGGAGTCTGCTGATTGATCAATGCATACTTGGTAGGGAATGAAAAAGGCCAGACATGTTAACCTACCATAGAATGGATGTACTCTAGGCTCCTATGATTCCTAATCCAAGGAAAACAAAAAGCCAAACAGGATTCATTGCCAAGTTCAGGTCACAGGAGAAGACTGGGCATCACAGGATTCACCATACTGTAGTCATGAGGTGAGATTCAAGAACTAGAGGGAGGACTTTGACCAGAAACTGTATATCAGGCTAGACAGACTGTTGGTACTTATCTTCTTTGTTTTCCAGCTCCATATCAGGCAGCTCTGACCAATCAGCAGACAGCCAAGAACAAACCCATATCCAAATACTGACAGCTGATCCAAGGCCCAATTTAGGGAGATCAGATCAGACCTGCCAGGGCAGACACAGACTGTCTAATATAGTAGTCTGTGCTATTTACAAAATAACATACTTATTATTCAAATAGACATTAAGAGGCAGTTATAGAAATTAGCCCATCTTATTGAATACATGTGATGTTTTGGCCTCGAAAATATACCATGTAAACAGATCCTGACCTTAGATACAAAATTATTTAATAAATACCTTGTTGGAGTCTATCATGATGTGTCCTTAATCAGTGCTTTGTAAAAACTTGTGCATGGACCAACTAGTTCAAAGTCACCTGAAACATTTGCTAAAAATACAGATTCCCAGGCCCTACTCCAGACCTACTAATTCAGCCTGGGGTTGGGTCTGAGATCTAAACTTTTAACAAATGTTGCAGATGATTCTGATGTTCACTCCAGATTAGGAGTTATTGGGGCTGTATATAATGCTCCAAGTTCATTAATCAGTCCTCACTGCTACAGAATAAGCACAAAATAATCCTATTTCACAGAATTCTGGAGTATTATTAAAAACTAATAAACATAAAGAGTCCCCAGTTTATGAGATGTGATTAAAAAATCATTAGTGACTTAGTTGTTTGGGACACCAACTGGTTACCTTAAGAGACTGATCCATAGAAGTTCAGTTAAACCATAATAAGGGTGGAAATATTACTGGTAATCCAAATAAGCCTAACCACCATTCCTTGCAATAGTTCTGGAGAGAAATGTGTTTAGAGTTCCAGCGTGGATGAGATATAGACCCACCCTTTTCTCACCACCCCCATCCTTGTAGCCCTGGTAATTAGAGCAAAGGCTTTCTCTTCCCTCATTCCTCTTTCAGTGGGGCTCTCCCCTCTACCATTGCCACACCTTTCCTCACCTTCCCTCTGCTCTCCACCCCCCACTAAGAGAGAACAGGGAATTTCTCAGCTTCAAGTCATTGGGGTGGCACCCAAAGCCTGTGTTTGGGGCTCTAGAAGAAAAAGTCTTCATGTTGACTACAGGAATTGGGAAAGAGGAGCTGGTAGGGTAGTCCTCTAAGGGGAGGGGTCAGGGATTTCTCTCATACTCTCCCTTGCTGTGTGGCACCTGTGAATTATCTAAAAAAGGGTTAAATGATAATTATTCACATGGTATAGTCAAATTACATTAACTGTAGAAGAATGGTATATATTTCTGCCAGTATATTTCAAAATATTGTTGTGTTTACAATTTCTCAAAAGAAAAACCATATGATCTAAAGAAAATGGAGACCACTTACTTTAATAGCAGTACTTTCATCGAAGGACTTTGGTGCCCATGCATAAAGGTGAATTGATGACTTCAAAGCAATTGCAATATATGTTGTTTCTTCATGTTGGACTACAATGATAAAACACAAAGAAGTAACAATGCCACAGAGTTTACAAGAACACTCAGGTATTTTTATTGGTCATTAAGAATGTTATAACCACAATATAAGCACAGATTATATATATTAGAAAAGCTTTTTAGTTACAATTTGATGCCCCCCAAAAGGTGACAAAACTAACTATATAGTTTTATAAAGTATATGCATTAGACTTTAAGAGTACTCTAAATTGTACGCTGAAAACTACAGAACATTGCTGAAAGAAATTAAAGGAGACCTAAATAAACGGAAAGACTTTTTGTTCATGGATGGGTAGACTTAACATTCTTAAAGGGCAATACATGGATGGACCTAGAAGATATTCTGCTAAGTGAAATAAGTCAGACTGAGAAAGACAAAGACTGTATGACTTCACTCATATGTGGAATCTAAAAAAAAAAGGAATAAACAAACAAAAATCAGAATCAGACCTATAAATACAGACAACAAACTGATGGTTGCCAGAGGGAAGGCAGTCAGGGGATGGGCAAAGTTGGTGTAGGGGAGTGGGGGATAAAGGCCTCCAGTTAGGGAATGAATAAGTCATGGAAATAAAAGGCAAAACATAGGGAACATAGTCAACGATATTGTAATAACATTGTATGGTGACGGATGGTAGCTACATTTGTGGTGAACACAGCATCACATGCAGAGAAGTTGAAGCAATATGTTGTACACCTGAAGCTAATTTGATATTATATTGTCAACTATATTCAAAAAAATCCAGCTGAGCCTTGTTCAACTCACAGACTTATCAGAAATAATAAATTACTGTTGTTTTAAGTCACTAAATAAATAAATAATAAAAATGTAAATATTTTAAAAAGTGGACAGTACTATCTAAAGTGATCTATGGACTAAATTTAATTGCTACTAAAATATCAATAGTCTCTTTTGCAGAAATGGAAATGCTGATCCTAAAATTCATGGTATTAGAAGAGTCCTTGAATAGCCAGAACAATCTTGCAAAAGGAAAACAAAGTTGAATGACTCATACTTCACAATTTCAAAACTTACTACAAGCTACAGTAATCAGAACAGTGTAGTACTGAGATAGGCATAGGCATATAGATCAACAGAGTAGAATTTGGAGTCTATAACTAAACCCATATATCTATGGTCAATGGTGTCCTATCCATTCAATTGGGAAAGAATATTCTCTTCAACAAATGCTACCAGGACAACTGAATATCCACATACAAAAGAAGAAGTTGGACCCATTACCTCACACCATATGCAAAAATTAATTCAGAAGGGATCAACAACCTAAATGTAAGAGCTAAAACTATAAAACTCTGAGTAGTAAATATTGGAATAAATCTTCATGGAAATGGATTTTTATATTTGACACCAAAAGCATAAGAAACAAAAGAAAAAAATAGATAAATTGAGTTTTATCCAAATTAAAATTTGGGGGCATCAAAAAAACACTATCAAGAAAGTGAAAAGATAACCTATGAAATGGGATAAAATATTTGAAATTCATATATCTGATAAGGGCCTAGGATCCAGAATATATAAAGAATGCTTACAACTCAACAACAATAAGTAAATAAATAAATAAATACATACATACATGACAACATTAGTTATCAGGGGAACACAAATCAAAACTACAATGAGATACCACTTCACTTGGATGGCTAGAATCAAAAGACAGACATCTACAAGTGTTGGTAAAGATGAAGAAAAAATGGAGCCTCCATACTTACGGCAATGTAAAATGGTGGAGCCACTTTGAAAAACAGTCTGGCAGTACCATCCAAGAGAATATAAAACATGCATTCCCATGTACAGACACATGTATGACAGGTTAATACATTTCGTGTATTAATCCACATTAATTTGTAAAGAGTATAAATGTATAAATAATGGATGTGCAAAAATAATATGAACAAAAGGTATATCTATACAATGCAACACTATTCAGTAATAAAAATAATAAATATTGATACAAGTTATACAGGCTACAGCATGCATGAACCTTGAAAACATTATACTACGTGACAGAAGCCTGTCACAAAAGACTATATAATATATGATTCCATTTAAATAGATTGTTCAGAAAAGAAAAAGTTATAGCAGAAGAAAGTAGATCAGTGATTATTTAGGACTCTGAGGAGAATAAGGTTAATGTAAGAGAGATGGAATGTGGAGTGATTGCTAATGGCTATGGGGGTTATTTTGAGATAATGAAAATGGTCAAAAAACTCTACAAGCATACTAAAAACCATTGATTGTACACTTCTAAATGGGTAAATTTTATGGTATGTAAATTATTTCAATACAGCTGCTTTAAAAAAAGAGAAATGAATAAAAAATATATGCTTTCTTTCAGACCTTCTAATTCTTATGGAATATGTTGTCCTACTTCCTAGATTTATATTTTGTGTTAAAACCCTTTTTCCTTGTTTAGAACATTGTTTCTGTCCTTTCTAGTCAGACTTCATCAGAGACAAAATATAAGGCTTCTCCCCCCTTCTCTTATTCATACCTGCCCCCCCCCCCTCTTGGTCTTGCTCTCACTCTCGCTCTCTCTCTCTCTGACTCTGGTTGTTACTTTTTCTTTTCTACACCCAAGTAGGCTAAAGAAGCATGATTAATATACCCCCAACAAGCAAAGAAATTCTCTGTTAAGCAAACACTTCCTATAATTTTAGTATATGGCAGTAATTGGTGTCAGTACATTATTTTATGGATCTTGAAAGGCTATGAAAATGCCATGCAAATATGAGTACATGGCTGTCCTCCTATATTCACATGTCAATAAGACAAAGGCTTTTAGTTGTTATGGGAGGGTTGTCATGGGTTCAGCCAGGAAAAAAACGCCTTAACTAATCCATCTACTCACCAAGAACACAGATTTGCAAGATGTTCTTGTAATTGATTATTGTAAACTCTCTCTTGTTGAACTAAAAAATTTACAAGTTAATAGGAGGCAGTTCTGCTATACAAACCCTTTGTTTAACATCTTGGGATCTCTTTCACCTTTGGCTACTAAATACATACAATATGATTTGGAGGAGAGTAGTGATACATAAAACTAGAAAAAAGTTATTTAATGCCTAGTTTGTCTGGGTACTCATTTCTCCCTTTAATGGTGTATGTGTACTTATATAAACACATATGGAAAACTATTCTGGAAAAGCCTCTTTATATACAGAACAGAAATGGTCAGTCAGGATAGCAACACCCTGTTAAAATATCATGTAATTCCAGCTACCTTTTATCTATGTCACTAGTTCTGTCTGAAGGGGTAATTAATGAAAAGGAAAGGAAGAAAACAAAGGCTGAGAGATCTGCTTCAGAAATAGAACAGAATGGGATATTATAACTGTCTAATTGTTGACAGATGAGAGCAGGATTCTGAGACCCTGGAGTTGTTACCTCATTTTGCAGTGGATAGTTGTAAAGAGATAGGACAAATGAAAACAATCTAACAGAAAAATATTTAGCAATTATATTCATGAATATTGATAGTGGAAGCAAGAACCAGCAGACCACAGAGGAATTTTCTTTTCTACTCATTGCAAAGTTTCCTAGTCATTATTAAGATAAATTTTCCAATTAAAAAAGTGGAATTATTATGCGATTCTATTTTATTGCTTTTCCAAAGAAAGATAATATCATATGAATCTCCATACAGGTATCGCAGATCCATTAAAAACATTCATTTTTAAAATTTTTTAATGTTTATTTTGAGAGAGAGAGACAGAGCATGAGTGGAGGGGGTGCAGAGAGAGAGGGAGATACAAAATCCAAAGTAGGCTCCAGGCTCTGAGATTTCAGCAAAGAGCCCAACACAGAGCTCAAACCCACGAACCGTGAGATCATGACCTGAGACAAAGTTGGATGCCCAACCAACTGAGCAACCCAGGCACCCCCAATGTACTTTACTAAATGAAGGAAAGCAAACTTTATATAGCTATAGTAAACATGAAAAGAGACTTACGGACACTGAAGTGTTCACAACCTGTCAGTTTATCAATAGCTTTGCAGGCTTCTTCTGTCTTTAGCATCTCCTCTTGTCTTCTTTTACTATCAGGATCATCATTCAAAATCTTGTTCCTCAACCAGGTCAAATGATACACCCTAAGTCTGTTCTTATGGCCTGATAGATAAGAAACAGTATTTCAATTCTGTCTATTTTTTCTTAAATTAGAAAGAGAAAATAATAACAGTATTTTGTCCTTTTAACAAAATCTTCTCATTAAAGTAAAAAGCACTTTTAGAAAAACTACACTATATTAGATTCTTCCCGTCAGGATTTATAAATATGATAGAAAAGTCTTTCTTAGTCTCTCACTTTCAAGAGATAGTCAAAATGTCTACCAGCTACCTATCTGCCTATCTGAAGAAATGTAAAATACATCTTTGGGACAGATTAAGACTGCCATGGTGCAGGCAATAGAATTACCATCCATGTTTTGGCTTTTATCTAAGTCATGATCTTTCTGGGATTCAGAGACCCAGAAGCTGTTCCTGGTAGTATGTATGCATGAGAGGGATGTCTGATATATTCACTGTTAGGCATTCGGGGCTAGTGGGAAGGGTCTTTTTGTGCTCCTTCTTTCCAGCATACTTAGAAAATAATTAAAGTTTTATCATGTTTTTCTCAATCCAGTTTATCTTTAATGCTAATTTTCTAATTGTAAATCCCAGCAAATTCTTACAATTCCTTCAGGAAAAAAAGACCATTAAATTACACATTTATTTGTATACATAGTGACTTCATATTCATTTTTATAGTTTATTTTTATAAGATTTCTAGGCCCAACAATAGGATTCTTCCTTGCGATTAATCTTACATATGTTTTTGCATGACATTTTTTAAAGCAGCATTAGAATTCAGACATCTACGTCTATTTCAATTCTACTCTTAAGAGGTAGAATAAATTTGTACTCTAAATAATTAGGTATCTTTCTACACTGATGTTCTCAGTATTATTTGATGCAAAAATAATCTACATTTGAGAGAAACTTAAGCATTAAAAAGAGCACATTTTGGTTAAAGTTGGATAAAAAATAAATAAATCGGTTTTCCAGATGTGCAGTCTCTTGGCCACCCAGATGTTTTCAAAATCTAAATGTTGTATCTGTGTACCTCAAGCAATTATAAATTAATGAAAATGAAACATGATCAAAAAATCATGAAGCTTTAGTATATCTAGAGAGGATTTGCCCCCAACCAAAACCTAAAGCATGAGTTAATAATTTTTAGGAAAATAAATAATCATTAATTAATGTGCCACATAGCTACTAGGTACAGACAGGAAGTATGCAAACACATAAATAGCTGTAATTAGCTTCATTTTATTCTACAAACTATTTTTTTAACTTTTCCTATCCTTTTGTCAATCATCTTTTGCCTGCAGTTGGCGTTAATACTAGTGCTTTTCTAATACTGAGTACTGTTTAGTAGTGACAATTATTATTAACATCTGTTTACTTGCTCTCTCATATTCAGAGATTCAGGCTCTGACTGACCAAAATTAAGAAGTTCAATTACTATGTGGGAATAAGGTCGAGGTCTTAGGGTATCTGTTCTTGTAATTAATCCTATCTGAAGACTCTCATGATAAGGCTGTGCCAGGGGCAACACTTTCATTTTTATCCAATTATTGTCCAGTTTGTTCTTTGTTAACTTCTGGCAAATCACAAGAAAAGTATATGATGAATGTGGTCATGTACACATGGGTGGGTAAAATTGTGAGTCATAAGGTTGTAGGTGGCTACTCAGAAAATACATGAAAGATGTAAATGACATGTTTTTTTCTTATCAATGACTTAGGTGCATTACCAGCAAATATCCAGACACAGAAGGAAAGTCAGAAGTTAGTTCAAACTGTAAATAGACAAGAAAACACAAGTAGGAAAGTTTGGTGTCCCAATTTAAGGTTATATTTAAAGTGCTTTCCTATGAACACTGTCACCTGAGAAAGTCTTTAGCCTAGTTTGGAACCTAATTTATCTGCATAATTACTTAGCTAATTTTAGTTCTTAAACAAACCGGAGATGGTAATCAGCAAATTGAGTGGCTCTACAACTTGAATCTGACGGAATGGTCTTCGCTTTATGAGTTTAGTAATGTCTGCCTTTCCACTTCTGTCCATCAGATACAGATTAGATCGAGTTCCCAACAGCAAATTCACTCCTGTTTGTATATAAAAAGAAAGGTACTATATTAGCTCAGATCACATTTTTTTATAATTGAATTTATATTAGTACTTTTGCTACTCCAGTGTGCTGATCTGTGCAAACATGACTGACAACACTTTAGGCTAATGTTAACCTCATACTGTGCAACAGTGAAGCCTACCAACAGAACAAATTTCACTGAAATACACTAAAATGTAGAAGATAATACCCTCTGGCAATATTCTACTGGCGGGTATCTGGTGTGGCATCTCAAAAGGAGAACTTTATAAATATCTGAGCATCCTTTAGCAGTGTCCCAAACTTTAGAAAAATTAATCAACCGTTTTGAAAATTACCATTAAACATTAAGGATGTCTATTGCATATGAAAACTTCAATTCAGTTGATTTGTCATTCCTAATTATAACTAAAGGTTTTAATGCTTTTAAAATAATTATATGCAAATTGTTTTTAAATTGAGTGATTCTGTGTTCATGCAAATATTTAAAAACTTACATTTCTAAATACCTAAGAACCTATAGTTCTTACTTTTATTTATCTAAATTTCTACATTCTATTGTCTACTTGCTCTATTTATTCAAATATAAACACGGTTTAAAGACTGAATGAGAGGACTGAAATGGAAGATTAAGTTAAATTAGAATATACTTCAAACCATTGTGGGAGTTTTCCCCACATAACCTGATACACAGGAAAAACTCAGCAAAGTAATACAATGGAGAGTATTTCAGTGTCTTCCTTCTACTTGTAGACTATTTGTGTTTCAAGGATATAAGGAGAAAAGGCAAGTGTCTCTGCTTTTACCTTCCTACTCTGTCCTTTACCAGTTCTCTAAGTAATGGCCTGTGGCAGATTTAGGAACTGCATCTCCTCCCACAGGGGAATCAGAGACAGAGGGGAAAATATAGTCAATTTTGACCATAATCTTTTATTTTTCAAAATATAAAACCACAAGTTATAAAAATGAATGAGACACTAACTAGATCTCTGGGTAGTTGTCTGACTGAAATGATAATGAAGTAAACTTTGCTTTCTTGTTATCTGACATAATATATTAGCTTTGAGGATAACATGGTTTTTTCCAAGTTGTTCAGTCCATATAACTATACTGTTTTCTACACTGCTCTACTTTTAATTTAAAATTCTGTCCCTGTTTGCTACACTGCTCTATTTTTAATTTAAAATTCTGTCCCATGTTCAATCATACATTAAGCAAAATCTATGAAATTGCAAGTGAGAGGTTGGAATTTACTTTGAATTTCTTCCCTCTTTCCATTTATTTATTGTTTCATTTATGATTCAGACTAACTTTAGTAAAATATTGTCTGAGCCTTATTAATATGGTTATAATTATTCTGGAGCAAAGGATTGAAAAAAATCTATCATTAAGACATTATTGAAGGTCATCCAGATGGCTAACATACACATGAAGAGATGCTCAACATCACTCATTATCAAGGAAATACATATCAAAGCTACAATGAGATATCACCTCACACTTATCAGAATGATTAAAATGAACAGCATAGGGAACAACAGATGTTGGTGAGGATATGGTGAAAGGGGAACCCTCTTACACTGTTGGTAGCAAGGTAAACTGGTGCAGCCACTCTGGAAAACAGTATGGAGATTCCTCAGAAAGTTAAAAATAGAACTACCCTATGGCCCAGTAATTGCACTACTAGGTATTTACCCAAAGGATACAAAAATACTGATTTGAAGGGGGACATGCACCTCAATGTTTATAGCAGCATTATCAACAATAGCCAAATTATGGAAAGAGCCCAAATGTCCATCAACTGATGGATAAACTGATGGATAAAGAAGATGTATATATATACAATGGAATATTACTCAACCATAAAAAGAATGAAATCTTTTCATTTGCAACGATGTGGATGGAACTAGAGTATTATGCTAGGTGAAATAAGTCAGTCAGAAAATGACAAATACCATATGATTTCACTTACATGTGGAATTTAAGAAACAAAACAGATGTACACAGGGAAAGAAAAAAATAACAGGAGGCAAACCATAAAAGAGACTCTCAAGTATAGAGAACAAACTGAGGTTGCTGGAAGGGAGGTTGCCCGGGGTGATGGGCTAAATGAGGGACAGGTAGTAAGGAGGGCATTTATTGTGATGAGAACTAGGTGTTACATGTTAAATGATGAATCACTAAATTCTACTCCTGAAACTAGTATTACAGTGCATGTTAACTAACTAGAATTTAAAAAAAAACTTGAAACATTGAAAAAAGACTTTATCAAAGGAACTTTCTCTACAAATCCTCAAAATTATTTTATTTATTTATTTATTTATTTATTTATTTATTTATTTATTTGCTTGTTTTTATTTATTTTTGAGAGAGCACAAGCAGGGGAGGGGCAGAAAGAGGGGGGTCAGAGGAGCCGAAGTGGGTTCTGTGCTGACAGCAGCAAGCCTAATGTAGGGCTGGAACTCACAAACCACGAGATCATGACCTGAGCCAAAGTTAGACGCTTAACTGACTGAGCCACCCATGTGCCCCAATCCTCAAAATTATTTAAAAACAAGAATGTAAAGAAATCTTTCTTGTAATATCTCATTAGGTATTATATGCTACACACTACCCTAAATTAAAAATACTAAGCTCAGGGGCGCCTGGGTGGTTCAGTCAGTGACCGACTTCGGCTCAGGTCATGATCTTGCCCTTCATGAGTTCAAGCCCTGTGTTGGGCTCTGTGCTGACATCCCAGAGCCTAGAGCCTGCTTCAGATTCTGTGTCTCCCTCTGTCTTGGCCTCTCCCCCACTCATACTCTGTCTCTCTCTTAAAAGTAAACAATCATTTAAAAATTTTTAAAAAAATACTAAGCTCAAATTTTTAAATAATCATAGCCTAATCCAATATTACATTAATTACATATAAGTTAAATATGTATGTGTATGTGTGTGTATATATATATATATATACATACATATTTATATATATATATACATACACACACAAAGTTAATAAAAAGGGTAGGGATGATTGCCAATTCAAGCATCAAAAATCAAACTGAATTGAGTGAAAATAAATCAGTAAAAAAAAGGGAACAAATGAACTACTATAAATAAATATGTTTTATTTGCTTGATAATGGTTTAGTAATAAGAAACAAGTGTTTAACATCTATGATTTTTCACAAGTTTGCTACATTGATAAAAATATATTCTTTAAAAAGGAACAACTCAGTTTTAAGAAGCTAAACATACCCCACAAAGAACCACAGCAGATCTCAGAAGTGAATTCCTTTTCATACATGTGGATTAGTGGTTTTTTACATGCAGGAGACACATATAGTGGGTTAACGTTGACTTCAGATGGTGGCTTAGGTGATTTCTCAGGTGCTTCCACTAACCCAGCATACACTGTGAAGAAGTAAAGGTAAGATATTCAGAGAAATTACTAGTGTACACACCAAATATGCTTGAATGTTTCCACAAATAAGACACAGCATAGAAAAGTTTCTTTTCCTTTATTGTATTTTGTTTATCCAGGATTTATCATTTCTGTAACTCCTAAACCATCAGATAACACAAATCATGATAGTTAAAGTACTTTTCTGAATATGAATGTATTTCAAATTACCACAATTAGATTGCCAAAAAATAATAAACCCAGATGAGGTACTCGATTACTTACTTGTAGTTTATTTTTTCTTCAATGTTTATTTATTTTTGAGAGAGAGGGAGACACAGAATCCGAAGCAGGCTCCAGGCTCTGATCTATCAGCACAGAGCCTGACACAGGGCTTGAACCCATGAACTGTGAGATCATGACCTGAGCTGAAGTCAGATTAACCGACTGAGCCACTCGGGTGCCCCATACGTACTTGTAGTTCAAATTTAGGTGCCATAAAGACTCAGTGAAGAATATATTTTTTAAAGCATATATTCATCCGAATTTATGTTAACTGAATATAAGAATGATTTCATTCTTTTCGGATCATGAACCAATGAACCAGTGGTCAAACACTACAATGTGTGAACAGACTGCAACATTTGGAGATTATATTAACATACTTACAGATGGCACTGGCAAAGTCAGCATTTGCAGCCCTCCCAGAACTATTAGAAGGAGATGAGTGGCTGGCAGAAAAACCTGATTGTGTTGACGCTTCCAATATATCCATGCTGTCATTCTTGTCATCAGGTGCTGCTGGTGCAGCATCTGAGGCAATGGCATTTGAGGCCTCACTTCTACCACTTGGCTCCTAAAAGAAGATCAAAAACCAATTTTGACTTTATTCAGAGATTAACTGTGAAAGAAATATAATATGCCTAGAGGTCATTTGGAAAAGAGAATGCAAAATTTGTAGCATTTATAATTCCGTGCCCTTTTATTTTTTTAAACATTTTTAATGTTCATTTATTTTTTGAGAGCAAGAGAGACAGAGCGGGAGTGGGGGAGGGGCAGAGAGAGAGGGAGACAGAATCTGAAAGAGGCTCCAGGCTCTGAGTTGTCAGCACAGAGCCCAATGTGGGGCTCGAACTCACATACAGTGAGATCGTGACCTGAGCCCAGTCGGCAGCTTAACTGACTGAGCCACCCAGGCGCCCCTATCCTTTTAAAATCTACATTTCTCAGAAGAACTCAACAATCTCATCCATTGAGACGATTGATGTCAGAGGAAAAATTAAATGAACTTGAAATCCCTAGCTGTGAAATTTGGGGCCTAATATTTGTGGAATTTTATTATATACTAAGTACACTGTTAGTTATTTTACTTACATATTATTGTGAATCCTTATATCAACCCAAAAAGTAAGTATAATTATCTTCAGTTTACTTACAAGGAAACAAACGCTTATGAAAGTTAAATAATTTATTCAAAGACATAGAGATAAGTAGGAGGGCCAGAGTTTGAAGCCAAAGTTTGATTTTAAAACTTATGTTCAGCTATGCCATGCTAAACAGCCACTTGAAAAAATAAAAAAGTCACCAGAGTTGGGGGTATCAATTCTATTTTGTCTTATGACAAAGCTAATGATGGAATATCAACCAACACAAATTCTAGGATGAACATGCCACACTGAAAATCTGGTTGGTTTCCATCAACTTACGTAGAAGAAACTCAAGGATAAAAGCCACAAAATGGACAGAATGTATGTGGGGAGCCGTGTCCTGTGCAAAACATACCAACTGTTTTTGGTAAGCCTTTCTATTGATAAGCATTTCTTTGCATCTAAACAGTGATTCTTGGCATTGAGAGAGCTGTACTGCCCTGTCAAAGACTTGTTTTTATGACCTTTCCAGCAACAAAAGTATTGTATGGCAACATGTCTTTTTTAAATTAAAATGAAAAGAATACCCATTCGTTCTGTAAATGTCAAAAACTGTTCCCTGCGATAGAGATACCCAGGGGTGCTAAGAAAACAAAACTGATAGGGTATCCTGTTTTAACGTCTTTAATTTAGATAGACAAGTAGGGAGGGGGGTGGGAAGAGAGAGAGAGAGAGAGAGAGAGAGAGAGAGAGAGAGAGTCTTTCCCACTGCTTTCCCATTGGAAACTATCTAGGGAATTTTCTTCCACAATTTCTTCCGTAATTATTGTGTCTGTCTATCATAGACCAACTCCTAGTTTGGACCCTGGGATTGGGTGAGTTGACAGAGAAAAGTAATTGAGGATGGATTAAACATAGCTTCTGCCTTTTAAGAGTTCACAATCTAGTATGGCAGAAAAGCAAGTAAACAACCAAATACAATGTCACAAGTACTAAAATTAAACTATAGGCAAAACGCTTGCAAGCACACAGGGAGGGGTATATAATTCCATCCTGAAAAGTCAAAGATAATATATAAGTTGGATCATGAGGATGACTAATTACCCAGGCAGAGAAGAGGTGAGGGGGCAGCCTTACAGACAGAGGGAACAGCTTGCACAAGGGCACTAATTCATGAAAGAGCATGGCATCTTGTAAGCCAGTTTGTGGGATAGGACAACAGTCTGGGAAAGTAAATTGGCATGATCTTCCCTCTGGAATATCACCTGTGTTTTCAGATATCAAAGAACTTCCTGTTTGTCAAGAATTAGTTCAAATACCACATGCTCCAGGAAATCTTCTCTGTGATCATTCCTATTGATCTGGCATTTGTGAAGCTATTTGACTATTTTTAAAACTATTTATAAAGTTAGTAATGTTTTGTGAATGATAAAATCATTGTCTAAACACAATACATTACTTCTATTTAAATAGTATGTGTTAATAGTTCCTCAAAAAGTTAAAATAGAATATAGCAATTCCACTCTAGCAATTCTACATCTAGGAATTCCACTCAAAATAATCGAAATAATCGAAAACAGGCACCCCAATAACATATGGTTGTACACCAGTATTCATAGCAGCACTGTTCATGATAGCCAAAAGGTGAAAACAACCCAAGTGACCATCAACAGATGAATGGATAAACAAAATGTGATATATTCATGCAATGGAATATTATTCATTAAATGAATATTAAATGAATATCATTCATTAAAATATTATTCATTAAAATGAATTCATTAAAAATGAATGAATTCATTCATTAAAAATGAATAAAATTCTGATAAATGCTACAACATGGATAAACCTTAAAAATATTATGCTAAGTGAAATAAGCCAGATACAAAAGGACAAATATTGTGTGATCTGCTTATATAAGATACCTAGATAGAAAGTAGAATAGAAGTTATTGGGAACTGGTGGGAGGCATAATAGGGATTTAACTGTTTTAATTGTTTGGGATGATGAAAAAATTGTAGAAATTAATAGTAATAATGGCTGTACAACATTGTGAATGTACTTAATGCCACTGAAATGTATACTTAAAATAGTTAACATAGATAATTGTATGTTATGTATATTTTACCACAATGACAACTTCCCAGAAAAAAAATGTATGTGTTAAGAGACACTATCCAAAATGTGTGATCTGAGTAATAAAAGCAAACAAAAAATACATTTTTGTCCCTAGAAGTAAATATAAACCATACAAATGAGAAGTAAAGATCTACCTATAGCTATAATTTAAAATGTTTAAGCCTTTGGGATGGAAGTTAAAAATATATGAAATGGCTGGAAATGTGAAATATCACATGAAAAAACACATTTACAAGGTGAGGAATTCATTCTCCTTTTCAAATGGTGTATTACCTCCTGTTGATGTTCAAAGTCCTGGGATGTCAGTCTCTCCAATCCTTGACCATCTGTCTCTGCTGTCTTTGAGTAATTTTCTCCTTCACTGAGTTCAAAGGCTCCACTTTCTTCATTGGTTCCACTGACTCCCTTACCTCCATTTACCTTGACTCTTCTTCCATTGCCTATATTGGCTCCATGTTCTTCATGGTCTCCAATGGCCGCACTGCCCCCACTGGCTACACTTCCTCCATGGCTTCTACTGACTCTCTGACTTCCATAGCTGTTGCATGTCCCTTCTCCACCATCATTTCCATCTCTACCATCTTGCTTGTAGCTTCCATCGCCATAGCTTGGTCTGATAACAAGATCCAATTAATGATAGCCACCGAACACAAACACATTTGAAAGTCAGCAAATAAAACAGAATTCAGATGTGTCTGATACATATGTACCACCTCTAGGAACATTTTTGTTCTATGTGAACACTACCGGTATGATATGGACAAGAAAAATATCCCTATATCCTGTCAATTTTAAATACTGAATTAACACCATAACCTCCACCAATTCCTCAATTGCATGTGGATGGCAGATGGAAGAGAACTTGCATCCTTTATTAGGAACATGTGTTAGGTTAGCGGCATGAATATGTTTTTTTTTTTTTTTGCTTAAATAATAGACTACATGCATTAGCAACTTCACAACCACATAAATGATCAAACCCATATTTTTGGCACAACCACAACATTGAATAATTCTTCTTGCAATATATTTAATTTCTGTTGATTTTAATATATGCCTCAATTTTCTAACATGTGTATTGACTACTTTGCTACAGAATCCCATTGATTTTTTCTATTACCACCACCAGGAAATAAGTAATATAGATTTCATTAAGCTGAGAGAGTCATTTAATTAGTTGCCAAGAACACCAAGCTTAATAAAATGTCTCAATGATTTTTTTTGTTTAAGACACAACATAAACATATACCTATGATAATTCTGAAAGCAAATTTATTTTTTTAATGTTTATCTTTTAGAGAGAGAGGCAGAGTGTGAGTGGGAGAAGGGGCAGAGAGAGAGGGAGACACAGAATCTGAAGCAGGTTCCAGGCTCTGAGCTCTCAGCACAGAGCTCAATGCTAGGCTTGAACTTACGAACCGTGAGATCATGACCTGAGCCGAAGTCAGCACTTAACCGACTGAGCCACCTAGGCACCCCCAAAAGCAAATTTATTTGAGAATGGAATTCCTGGTAGATTTTTTAGTTGGCAAAAAAGAAAAAAAACTATTGAATGATCTGTGGTCTGTTCTGCCATGTATATCCACCAATAACATTTGAAAATTAACCCAACAATATATGAATTTCAATATTATAAAGCAAACAATTCTCCCACTGATAATTTTTCTAAAAATGTAAACATTTACTATATTAAGTAATCTTCTTCGAGAGCAGTTCAAACACAAACCATGAGCATATGTAAATAAGAACACACTGGCCTGTTTTGAGCAGGAGAAAGGAACTATATATATAGCAAACAACTGGTGGCATGCCAAAAACATCACTTCACTAAATATTACCACTTTTGGCAGCTGCTCTATAAGAAGATAAAATTGAATGAGTACTGAATTTAGTTACAGCAGTTTGCAGAATTCCAAGAATAATGCCATGTTAGTAAGTTTCAGCCTAAAATTATCAGGTGAAAGTCAAGTTTGCAATTCATTGTTCTCAGCAAATTTGGAGATTTTGTTTGCAATATCAGGGCTTCATCACACAGTTATTACGTAGCACACTATTTGTTACCCCATTTCATATACTCACTGGTTTTACAGCATAAGATGACTCAGTAGCACTAATTTTAACAGAAACATTAACAATTCCAGTTATAAGGAACATAATACTTGAATACTAATAAAATATACCATATAAAAATGCAAAATGAAGTGTTTTGCATCAAAATAATTTAAATATATTATTGAAAAATGAACCATTTACTAATATACAAGTGCAATTCATTCACCCTTTTGGTAATAAAATTTGAAAGTAAAACAAACATGCAAATAATTGAAACATTCTAAAATATTGGTAGTACAAGTAATCCAGAAAAACCAACCTTGGCCAACACGGAGCATCATCATGATTATTGTCTTTGTCATCAATAGCTTCATCATTGTCATTATCATCATGGTCTTCACCAATATCATTAACCTGACCAACCTGGTTATCCAAGCCATCATTGCCATTGTCATGGTCATAGGTATCTTCATAAGCATCATTAGAATCATCATCATCACCATAAGTATCAGCACCAGTATCATAGAGTTCAACATAATCACCATCCTCTTCAGGTGGCTGAATGACAGGTGCAGGAGTTAACCAATCATTCCGGAAGATTTCAGAGAGTGCATTAGAGCCTACCCATTCATTTGTCAAGTAAACAGGGGGTGATATTTTTCCTACTTTAAATCCATCTGGAACCTGTGTGCACAAGAAAGGTTAATGAAATCTCTAGTAGACTTTTATTTTCTTCTAGATTGGAAAGTTTCCAAGCTGGCAATATTTTAAAATA
Organism: Prionailurus viverrinus; assembly: GCF_022837055.1. NCBI lineage: Eukaryota > Metazoa > Chordata > Mammalia > Carnivora > Felidae > Prionailurus > Prionailurus viverrinus. The sequence goes on along the minus strand of NC_062579.1, from coordinate 79,194,444 downwards.
TATTTTCAATTGAAATGAAGATATGTATTTACAAGATAAAGCCAGCATTTTTTTAAGGTTGAATGCCAAAACCAAAACTTCAGGCTATGATCATTAATGGCCTTTCTGGATCACAAAGAGAAAAATTTATTCACTTTGTTTTTTATTGCCCCTACTTTTCTGCTGAGGAATAGACATTTGGTTTTGGTGATAGAAAGTAAAACAGATTATTTGATGCTCTATAGAGGGTATACTCATTTTCTCCCTTTCATTTTATCCTCTGATATTAGGATTAAAACATAGCTCTTAAAATTGATGCTTAATTTCCTAGCTTTAGTTTTATACATAGGTTGTCTTAAAGTAAACTCAAACACTTCTAAGAACCAAATTAATATAAATGCACCTTTACTTTAAGTGTGGTGTCATATAAGCAATCTTTAGGCAATCTGAAAGAGATGTGTATGTGGAGGGTAGGGATAATTACAAAAGTAAAATGGAGTGACCTGAAAGCACACTGTGGAAACAACTGGCAGACTATTGCTTACGCTGTCAGAGGGCATTTTATTTTTCTCCAAATGTGTTATTTTTATGTATTACCTCATAATCCAAGAAATTATATTAGCTAAAAGTGAACATCTAGCTTTTACTCCTTGATTTGAGATTAGCTTCTACAAAGACCTTTCTATCCCTCCTATCTGAACATGTTCTGACAAAAGCATGTGAATATAAAATATTTTATGATCAGTTTAAAGTTTCTCCATATCAAGCTTAATTTCTAGATTTCATATTCTGCATACTCACATAGCAATGGAAATCTATCTTTGAAATACTAATTAAAAAAACACTTTGGCCTTTCCCTCAAGTGAAGATGAAAATATGCAGGTCTAAAGAAGTTTTTTAAGAAACAGATAAATGTGTTAAGAGTTAAGATGGCAACCTACATGAACATCAACCAGCAACTTCTGATCAATAGTAGAATAAGGTGGTGATGACTTGGACCTCCTCCAGGTTACAGGACTCTCTTCCTCAGAAGAAGATTCTGTAGAATGCCAAAAAGACATTAGTAAGTGATGACCACAACCATTGCGTTCATTTTTATAGTGTACCATTTCAATACCTTGGTATGTTTCTTGTAGCTTCTTTCCATTCAAGAAATACCACCTAATAAATTATCATGGGGCCAAGATCCTAGATTTCTGTTTTCAGGAGTAATGGCAGGCTCAAGGTTTGTTCTGTCGTAGATCTATATGGCTTTTCTGTTTTCAATATTAAGTGTACACTTGCTAAATATTTCTGTGTGAGAAGGTATCCAGTAAGACTGGTAGACAAATAGTTTCATTTAAAAAATAATATGTATCTAGGATAGGAAGAGCTAGGTGGTATCACTGGCCTCCCATACTAACTAGTAGAAAAAGAGCTCAACAGTGCATTAGAAGATGACAGATTAGACAACATTTTCAAGAGGAGAGTTGACCCTGCAATCTTAATCCCCCAATTTCCACTCAGTGATATATCTTGAAGTATTTCAATACAGTTGAAAAGTGAACAACTGAAAAGAGACAAAACCTAATGCTTTTTATAAAGCTGGGAATCTTTCTATAGCGATGTTGTGCACTAGAATTTTCTGCAGTGATAGAAATGTTCTGTATCTGCATTGTCTAATACAGTACTAGTAGCTGCACATGGCTATTGAGCATTTGCAATATTGCCAGTGTGCCTGAGGGGTTGGCATTTTAATTTTAGTTTTAATTTTAAAAGCCATATGTGGCTCTTGCTATCACAATGCACAGCTGAATTCTATAGTGTAAATATTGCCATTTAAAATGCAAATTTAGGGGTGCCTGGCTGGCTCAGTCCATAGAGTTTGCAACTCCTGGTCTCCGAGGTGGAAGTTCAAGCCCCTTGTTGGGTGTAGAGCTTACTTAAAAATACAAAAAAAAAAATCTTTAAAAATGCAAATTTACCTGGATTCGAAGTCTGGAGTTTTGACATTAAGATTTATGGTATAGTAAATAGCACCTGTGGTTAAAATCCAGTGAGAATATTTAGGCTCAAAAATCAGTAGATCTGGCTGAGTATCCCCAGAAAAAGTTTCACTAAGGGGGCACTTATGTCCCTGCTTATTGTTTTAGTGTGCTTGGACATTGAAGATAAACAGTACTATCCCTTTTTTTATTTGCAATATTGCTATTTATAGCTATGGTATAGACACCACAACTCCAAAAATCATGTATTTTCAAACACTTCTATGTTTTGAATATATTATCCAGAATGCACTCTACAATTTACGTCTGTATCTTGTGGCATAGTACTTTTGCAATTTATTATCTTTCTTCAGGAAACTTTTTTTTTCTCAAGTCTCTGGGTATGTTGTTAGGCTAAATAAGAAATTTGGGTGAGTGTTTGAGATTTTGAGGCAAATTTGTGGTAAGCTGCTCTGATTTCCTGCATAGTAAAGTATGTAATCTAGGTCTAAGTAGCACACACAATAAAATAATAGAATTTTAGAGTTGAAAAGAACTTCAGTTATTACCTACACAGATGCTATCCACTTCTCCCCCTTACCAATGTTCATATAATTTCTTTATTTAAGAAAAGGCAATATAAATAAACCTTAAAATTTTAGGTGTTTTCCCAGTATTAGCAAAATTAGTCCTAGTCAAACCAGAAAGATTCTGAGAACAATATTCTTAAAGTTACTTTTCATGCAAGCTTATTTTCTCACAAGATAATATTTCTATTTAAAGAATTCTACCATTATCTGAGTCTCCTAAGAAGAATGGGGTTTTTAAGTTCAGGACTTCAAAATATTTGATTTTTATACAGTACACTTATATGCCTTTTTTTGTTATTAACATTTTAATAAAATCTGTGTTCTACGTTTTTAAAGATGACTTGAGGACTCGGTCAGGCATCTTGCCCTTGCTAAATTTACTTAGGTTGGTTAAAAGTACATAGTGCCAGATTTTATAATCTAAGACATAAGGTTTAGCTTTATCTCAATATTTCACAAATCTATAATTCATTTAAACTCTCAAAAGCATATCATAAGATAAAATACTTGTTTGAAATTATTATCACAAATTGTGAAGTGATTTTGTATGATTTTATTAAGTTTTCATGTGTTTTGAGTAAAAACATCAATTTGTAAGAGTTAGGGATGTTTATGAGATACTATATATATTTTACTTTGGGGTGTTGAAATAACAAATTGATAAATAAAACACATGCCTAAAACTACTCCACTTAATATTTCAATATTTTAAAGATTGCTTATACATTTTAGCCTGTTAAAACGGTCTCTCCCAAGTTCCTTTCCCATATTTTTCACACATGGTACAGAAACTAAAATTGACATCTCCCACCTCCCCAGACACATTCCTAACTACTACCCAACTTAAAGAGAAAAATAAACTTCAGAAAAACTACTTTCCATTTCTCAAAGGTCACCCATGACCACCCAATTGCCAAATCCAATGGTCTTCTGGTCTTAATTCTACTTGGCTTCCTTAACACTTTTGATTCATTTCTTCTTGAAATTCTTTCTTAACTTCTGCAATACAGACTGTTAAATATTAGGTCCGTGTTTTGACTGTTCAAACTTTGTGCTTTGAATCACCTGATACTGCTGGGCAATTTTGAGGATTTTGTGAACTCCTTTGTCTGATGTCAATGGGCTTCTGAGCTTGTTCCAAAACAGACCGCTGAGGAACACTAAATGAAAAGACAGAAAAGCATGTGCCATGTCCTAATATTCATAAAGGGAATATATAGCTCAACATCAATACCAACAAAAAATTTTAACTATATGAGTATATATCAAACTAAAATAAGTAGAGCTGAAGTAAAATTTTCAAATTTCCATTTTCTCCCAAATGTGCTATTTTATCTAGAACAGAGAAACAATTTCCAAAATACAAATAAAATGTTTCCATATAGTATATGTTTCCTTTACATATCATATTTAATTTCAAAAAATTCAATAAAATTTCTTTAAGGTAATATTCAGATATTATTATATACCTAGTAACACAGTGATAAACATAACTTAATATGTATGCGTTGATTTTAACAAGATAAAAACTTATTGTCATGTCAAATATTCCACTGTGATCATCCTGATTTTAAAAGCTTGATGTTTGCGTTTTTTAATGTCCTGGTTTAGATTTAATGTTCCTGATTTAGCTAAATGAATGGACATACAAATAGGACACTAGTTTTTAACATTCAAATTCAGGGAATATTCAGAAAGCTTTTTCGGACTGGTGCTGCTAAATTTTATAGTTGCTTTGGAATTTCCATATAAGAAGGACTTTGGTTATTGATCTAGGCCTAGAACATACTAGAGTCTTTTCTATGACCCCAAATTTCAGGAAAGACTCAAGTTTTATTTAAATTAAGTTTATAAATTTAAGATAAACCCGGGTGTCTCAGTGGGTTGAGCATCTGACTCTTGGTTTCGGCTCAGGTCATGATCTCACCTTTTGTGGGTTCGAGCCCCACCTCAGGCTCTTTGCTGACAGTGCAGAGCCTGCTTGGGCTCCTCTCTCTCTCTCTCTCTCTCTCTTCCCCTCCCACGCTCGTGCTCTATCTTTCTCTCAAAAAATAAATAAACTTAAAAATTAATTAATTACTTTTAGAAATTTAATCATATTTGAAGTTAATATATTTGCTATTCATAAATTCAACAATCCCTTTAAAATGTGAACAGCCAATTGTAGTTTAACAGAAATATTACTTTTTATATGCTGGATTTTATTAAAGATATATCCCATGATACCAAAAAAAGATACATAAAATTAAACAGGTTTCTCCCTTTGCGGTCAGAAGGACCATGACAACTCATTTACTGAATGTAGAGAAAGCAAAAATTCCTAATCTTGCTTTCCAATTTTCCAAGATTTCTGCATATAAGTTAAATCTAAGTACCTAAATCTTCATATAAGTTAAATCTAAGTACAGAAATATATGGGGTTTTAAGTAATAATGAAGTAGGAATATACATACTAGGTAACATCAACACTATGCAATCTGTCCATACTGTCCAGTGTCTTGAATATAGTAGGTGCTCAATAAATATTTAGTGAAAGACTGAGTGAATGAATATAGGCTAAGATCTCTCCATCATAATCTGGAGTTGAAGGGGGTATAATTTTTAAGGAAAATCTACCTTAAAATTTAGTTTTTAGATATAACACAAAGCACAAACATCTAAAATATGAAACACGATCTTTGAAAATCACTGAAGATCACCAATATTACAGAGATAAAAGGTACAATGACTGTTATAAAATATCATTGATATAATATTGAGATTTAGATTTGATTTTTCCCTTAGGTCATTTCAGGCTTGTCCATTCCATGGCATTAGCTTCTGAGGTTAGGAATTCTGTGAGTGTTTTAATGTGTAGTATATGTACATGAGATTCATGATGTATTACATGATAAAATGTATAATCAAAGTACATGATACACGTGAAACTTCACATCTTTTTATTATAAAATACTAATTGAAAGCTGTCCAAGAATTCATTGATTTTTTAAATTAAATTGTGGATTTTATCAGCAAATTATAAAACTAAATGACACAGAGACTGCAGTATATCCAAATGTAAAAGATCTAGTTAATGGATTGCTGCAGTTAAGGTTTTAAATGTAGGCCAACAATATCATTTATGATGATGCTGTCATTAATATTTTAGTTTTGACTTTACACAAAACTTAGTGTCAAATAAATAAATACCTTTTAATTTTCCATGTAGTAGTAAGTTATGAGCAATTTGAATATAGAAATTAGAGACACATACCTTGAAGAGAACTTGACATAGTGTGCACAATCTTGATTGTAAGGCACTGAAGTAGATCTCTCTTGGACCTTAAAGACACAGGGAAATACTTTGGTAAAAATTTTTATCATAAATTCTTTTGAGTTATTAATCTATGGATGAAGATTCTTTTCTTCATATAGAGATATTTTCCTAAAAATACAACATATAAAATCTGATTTTCATAAATAGGTTGTATTTTCCTAATTTTAGTATAACTTTATAGCTGCTTAACCATAATTTCTGATGGTATCCTTGAATTTTAGTATAATAACAGATTCTGGACATTATATAATCAAATACTTTAATTTTTGTATTGAATAATCTGTGCCCCAGAGAGGAAAATAACTTTTCTAAGAATTTACATCAAGTTAAAGGATATCTATAATCAGAATACAGGTCTCACAACTGCTAATTTAATGTTCTATATTTTCATATTACTTTTTATATCAAGTCCAAATTTCTCACTCAGAATTTAAGTTCAAACTTCTCACCCACTGACCCTTTTAAACTAACCCTAGATTTTCAAAAGCTGTAACACACACACACTACATCATTAAAATCTCTTGAGTCAAAACTGTCCCACCTTTAAGAAAGTATGTTTTTTTTTCACTTTACAATTTGACTATATTACGACAATCAGTTTTCCAAATACTTTTTCAATTCTAAATGAATTAGTTTGGTTTCTATTAATTATTCCTTCATCTAATGCAGCAAAAAGAGCACATATATCAGCATCCATCAGTGGGGCACATTATTTTCTGCTAACATTAGTAGATAGGACCATGTAGTGTTGCCTTACCTCATTTAGTTTTATATCATTAGGTTTCTACTTAAAATACTTTTTAACTAACCAAAACAAATAGGTTATTCTGGCATTCAACAAGGTAGTCACACTAGATTATTTAGAAAGAAAAATTAAACATGTTACATTTTTTAAAAACTCTAGCATTTTCATGCTCATAAAGTCATTCTATAGGTTCTAGAAACGTGACTTATCAAGGTTGTGATCGATAAGAAATGAAAAATGTTGTTAATTGTTCACCTGTTTGGTAATGTGTATTTCCAAATGTAACCACATGTTTAGTAGTATGGATAATAAGCATCTTTTTCCATATTTGATTCACATGCCCTGGCATTATATTGACCCAGACTAGGTCTCCCTGGTTCATTAAACTGATCTCAGAAAGTTTATTGACACTAGTAAACCAGAGGCCAGGATTCCTCAGAAAAGATAAAGGCCAAAAATAAGAAAAACTAATGCCTAATAAGAATTGGCTTGTTGAATTTTGAGGAATTTGGTCCCAAAAAGGAGAAGATGATTATTAAGAATAGTTATGTATGAGACAAATGATGTATTCCAAACCAGTCAGGTATAACTCATTATATTTCCTGTTTAAAGAGGCATGCTTAAGGTAATAATTATCTGAGAGTAGGAGTAAAGTCATAATTTCATAAGGCAGAGAGGGAGACATAAGGCCAGTTTATGTTCCTTCTGCCAGTGGTTAGTATTTATAAAGTAATATTCTGTTATTCACTCCAGAGGACTGTTAGTATCAGAAGTAACATATTTAAAAAGAATAATTGTCCATGAAAGATATCACTGTGAAGCATCTAGAAGGAAGAAATATAGTGATCTGGGACCCTTGTGCTGATTAAGAACAATGAGACTTCTGACTCACTATTAATAAGGCAAGAATTTGAGTTCTTTACTCAGCCACCTGATTCATCCGTAGTGATCAAGAAATTTTTAACATTTTTTTTCAACGTTTATTTATTTTTTGGGACAGAGAGAGACAGAGCATGAACGGGGGAGGGGCAGAGAGAGAGGGAGACACAGAATCGGAAACAGGCTCCAGGCTCTGAGCCATCAGCCCAGAGCCCGACGGGGCTCGAACTCACGGACCGCGAGATCGTGACCTGGCTGAAGTCGGACGCTTAACCGACTGCGCCACCCAGGCGCCCCGATCAAGAAATTTTTAGATGACTAGCTGTTATGAATGCTAGCTATGATGATAATATCTTGTCCTTATGGGAACTGAAACTGCAACTTGGGCTTCACCAATACCCTATGCTAAATGCTGTTAATACAGTCGTGAAAACAGAATCATCCTGGCTATGAGGACTGACTTGATTATTCCTATAAGTGTAAGAAAATAAACCACAGATTAAATGATCCAGATGCTGTCATAAACAGAACAGAGACAATGAACGGAAAAGGTATGTGTGATTGTGTTATAAGCTTAACTACCCAAGTTTTTTATGAGCAATGTTTTTACTTAAAAGAATGACAAGACAACTATGATTATTCAACTTGGGCATTTGGCAGGCATTTTATGTAAAATCAGTGAAGTTAGCCAGTCAATTCAAGGAAAAAACAACTGATGTTATTTGTTAGTAGTGATAAAATTGAGCTTTGAAGTAAAAATTTAAATTTTAAATTTATTATCTGTCACCATGCACTTGGCAGCTTATCAATAATCATTTTTCTGATGAAATTGGTGATATTAATAGATGCTGTTTATTGATGTTGTATAATGAAATGTGTCAATATTTGGAAAGATCTACATACACATTGAAATAATATTTTCCAACTGACCAATGTATTAAGATAAAAAATTGTGCATGAGTAAAACATCTATTCATAGCAAATAATAGAACAATAGATTTTAATATTTATCAATATGCAAAATTTCACTGATAGGGTTTTAAGTTCCAGTTCCCTAGCTTTAGTGTATTATCAAAGAATATCCACAATTATCTGAAAAAGCTATGAAGATTCTCTCTTCCCAATTCCTTATATGTGAGAAGCCAGCTTTTACTCATATAATTCATTTAGCATATACTAAATATATGGTAACAAATGGGATGCAGAGCACATATGAGAATCCAGTTGTTTTCCATTAAGCAAAATGGAAAATAGTTATTGTTTATTAAAAATTATTTCTTATGTTGACATATAATACTTTTAAATGAATTAGTAAATATTTTATTTTTTGTTTTAATTTCTAATACATTAAATATTGGATGACACAATCCACATAAACAAAAGTTTTTGGGGGGTCTTCAATGTTTAAGAGTATAAAGCATCCTTGAGACCAAAAAGTTTAAGAACCACTGTTTTAGGCACTTAATGTCACGGCAACTCATACTGAGAAACTTACTTCATTTCCTTTAGGATTTGGAACATATGGCTGCAATGGTTCTATTTGGACTTCAGCCTGAATTGAATGAAATACTTCATCATTGTCTGATGATTCATCTTCTTTGTCCTTTGAAACAAAAAGGAAAATAAATATTTTAATTGTTGTTAAAATACAAATAATATGAGTAATTCTATCATCCCAATGTATAATTTAAAAGAATAATTTTCAAATATTAAAATTGATTTAAACCAGAAGATTCTAATAGTTTGTGGTTCTGGATTCCCTTTAGAATCTGAGGAGATTCTAGGGTTGCCTGGGTGGCTCAGTCGGTTGACTTTCCAACTTCGGCTCTCATGGCTGTGCTCATGAGTTCAAGCCCTGCATCGGGCTCTGTGCTGACAGCTCAGAATGTGTAATCTGCTTCGGATTCTGTGTCTCCCTCTCTCTCTCTGCCACTCTCCCACTTGGACTCTGTCTCTGTCTCTCTGTCTCTCTCTCAAAAAAATTTTTTAAAAATTAAAAAAAAAGAATCTGAGGAGATTCTAATTGCATATGGACACAGATATCTGCATATATTTTCAGGGGGATCATTGACCACCTGCAGCTAATCTGTTAGACCCAGGTTAAGAATCTCCGGTCTAAAGCTTACCTCAAAATCTCAAACTGTCACTTTTAGTAAGCAGTTATAATTACAAAGTTTGGTCCTCCTGTGCAATGGAAGATCTGAAATATAGCAGTGCAAATATTTCTCACTAATTGAGCTCTAGGAGTTTAGGAAAGTTTCTGTTTTCACACTTAAGCCAATCAATATTATTTCTTCAACTCAGAGTAATGAAAATTAGTTTTCTTTCCTTTGGCTAAAGAACTCACATACGTCTCTAAATGCTAACAAATTTTTAGGTAATTCAAAAGATCTATGACTTTGATTTAATATTAATTCTTTTCTTTTATATTTTTGTTAAGATGGGGCGCCTGGGTGGCGCAGTCGGTTAAGCGTCCGACTTCAGCCAGGTCACGATCTCGCGGTCCGTGAGTTCGAGCCCCGCGTCAGGCTCTGGGCTGATGGCTCGGAGCCTGGAGCCTGTTTCCGATTCTGTGTCTCCCTCTCTCTCTGCCCCTCCCCCGTTCATGCTCTGTCTCTCTCTGTCCCAAAAATAAAATAAACTTTAAAAAAAAAAAAAAAAAAAAAAAAAAAAAGAATCACACATAAAGATATGAATGCCTGTACAAGATCCTAGGGTCATGGGATTGGTAACTATTATTTATTGACCTTTTCTTCCATGTTAGAATGGCTTCTCACATATATACTTAAAACACTGAATGACAATAAGTATGTGTCATGCTACCAATGCCATGGATCTTGCATGAATGTATACAACTCTTTTTTATAAATGCAAAACCCGTTAATTCAGTTGTTACTAGCGCTCATTGATATTAGTCAATTAGGTCCTTTCTTTGCTTGTTGCTTCTACCTTTTCTCAAGTTAAACATGTTAGGGAAATAATATGTGTTTAATTGGCTCAATGAACATAAACCAAAAGACTCACTTATCCAGACATTCAGGCAAGATACATTTGTAATTACTACATTAATTATTATCAGGTAAATGGATTTTTACACCAGGGTTTAATTTAGGATTCCTTTATGTAAATGGTTGTTGTGAAGTATTAGAAAACAACTGCTCTCCTAATCCTGCTGACCTCATTAATTTGCTTATAAAGACCACAAAATCCTTCACTGTCAGATTAGATCTGCCAAATTGAATTCAGCAACTCCAGCCAAATTATTTTAGAGGATTTGAAAGAATGAAGTTTTGACTATTCCAAAATAAGCTAAAGATAGTAGCATACTGCATTTCAAAAGAGTGCAGAGATGAATTTGTAACTTATGTCATGTTCAATGCAGACACTTCATTAATTATGTAAAATAGTGGAACATTAGTGAGACAAGTCATATATATGGTAACTATATACAAAATATTTTGGAAACTGCTTTACCGTTTCATTTTAACCTTGATTTAAACATGCAAAATAAAAAAAATAGTATACTTAACTTAAATAGCAGAGTTCAGCATTCTATGGGGAAAAAGGCAAATTAACTTAGAGGTTAGAGGAGTAAAACCAAAGTTGTTCTTTTGTCTTTAATTTTAATGAGTTATATTTGAAATTTTGAGCTATGGCAATAATTTTTAAATATCCAAAATAGTAGTTTTAAAGGTCTATACAGTGTTCCTTTATTGGTTAAGGGAATAATAGGTAGAAAACTAATAATTAAAGCTATATCTCTACAAAGATATTAAACAATTACCTGGATTATTCAAGCAACTTTTTTCTTTCTCAAATTTAGTCATAATTACCTGGAAATTTTAGGATAATTTATTTGAAGCACAAATTATTAAGTTAATTTTCTTTGGGACACAAGGAATATTTAACTCATTTGGTTTTACAGAGGAAAAACATGAGCATGGACTAGTATGTTTCTCTGCATATTTGATTCAGTAAAAATATCAGAAAGTCTTACATTTGCAACTTGTCTCAATTCTTCCTCGTGCTGATTAAAGATATCTTCCCATCTGCGCTGGCACCTTCTCCTGCAGGCTTCTAAATCTGAGATCTCAAACTCTTCAGGTCTCTCTGATAGCTTTGCCCGGAACTTCTTTGGTGATAGTCTTTTTGCCAATGCCTGCCTTAGACTAGAAACTTTTGATTTTTTCTTCCCTGCCTGTTCTGGTTGAGAGTAAAACATGTTTGAAGACAGACTTTCCATCAAGGTTTGCAGTGGACCAAGTGGCTTTGAGTTATGTGAGTTTGGTGCTCGAAGTAAGTCTCTTGATAGTCCCTCTATCAGTTCTTGAACTGAGCCAACTGCCTGTGGGGGCTCTAGTGCCCAGATGTGTGCCTGAGGTGACCCTTCAATTTGCCCCTCTACTGGAATGAGCACTTGAGTATCCAAATGTAGTGGCAACAGCACATGGTGGTTCTGTGACAGTAGGGGCAGGAATACCTGGGCATGTACTCGTAATGACTCAGGTTCCTCTGCCTCAGTCTCTGCCTGTGTAGGCTCAACAGCCTGTTCCTGTACCTCTGGCTGTTCAGGTACCTGGTTCTGCTCCAGCTGTTGTTCAGGTAACTGGTTCTGCCCCTGGTGTTGTTCAGGGGCCTGACCCTGCCTTTGTTGTTGTTCTGGTACTTGACCTTGACCCTGAAATTCCTCTGGTACCTGGTCCAGATCCTGTGGCTCTTCTGATGCCTGGGGCTGGGCCTGAGCCTGCTGTTCTTTTGGTACCTGGGCTTGTAGCTGTAGAGGCCTAGGTGTCTTAACCTGAGCCTGTAGTGGCATGAGCATCCAGGCTGCCCTCCGTAGTCTTGGAGGTGCCTTAACCTGCATCTGTAGGGGCCTAGATGCCTTCGCCTTAACCTGAGCCTGTAGTGGCTTAAACACACGAGCTGCCCCTTGTAGTCGCTGAGGTGCCTGGGCTTGCCCCTGTAGAAGCCTAGGTGCATTGTTCTGAGCTCGTAGTGGCATGAACACCCTGGCTGCTCCCTGTAGATGCTGAAGTGCCTGGACCTGTGGCTCTTCTCGATCAGGCAACCACCTTGGCTGAGAGGGTTCTCCATGCAGAACTCTAAGTGGTCTGCATCTACTGCTAGTTGGCAGTCTCAGAAGCTCATGAGTACAAGAAGGTCCTCTAGAAGGAAACACACAAATGATTGCTATATAGTAAGAACTGCCAGCGGAGTGAAGCCACTCAGGCTTCACTTTTTTTTTTTATTTTTAAAAATGGACATTTTCTGCAATAAAGGTATTTTCAGTAAATCTTTCTTGAATCATTCCTATAATGTCTGAAGTATTCTTTGTATTACTAATATACTCAATATTAATTATCTCATAAACTACTTTATCATTCTACTACCAGAAATGAAAGAATCTTTGAATAGTAATAAAAATTTTTCCTCAACATTTCCATTCAAATATGTTTTGAAAAAAAAAGATCTGTTATTTGTTGTATCAGAAAGGATTACTCTTCTGAGTCAAATGCAACAGTACAGGATCAACTGTCTTACATAAATTGCTAACAACAAATTATATGCAATTTATAAACACACCTGAATCTTCTCATGGTGTACTGCTCCTTAATAGCTTCTTCTCTTTCAAATATCAGAGGTATTCCTTTGTATAAAAAAATTATACATAAAAATCAGCAGAGATTAATGCAATTTACCCTAGTGAATTTTCACCATTTAATGCTCAGGATGTCAAGTAAATTTACAAGGACAAGAAAGTAACCCTTCAAATCACACCTGGTTGGTAATGTAGACAATATCCTAGTTCTTAGAACCACTTTTGCAGCACAGTGAAGCTATTCCATACAGATTAATTTCTCTGGGCACAGGAAAGGGAATTTAAAAATTTGGTTGCTGTAATTCTAAAGAGAAATAATTCAGAAAGGCAAAGGGAGAAAGGGACAAGAGGAACTCTAGATGGTTTCTGAGCATGGCCTACATGTGTGTGATGTAGATGCAAGAACTTTATGTCTTGGGCCCACATCTATCTTTGGTCCTTTCGATGAGGATCTTTGAAAATGAGGATCAGGATCTTTGGTCTGTTCAATGAGAAGGTGAAAATCTCAATTCTGGGTTTTACACTTACATTCAACATGTTCAGCTTCTTTCATTTCAGCTGTGCTGTACCGAAATAGAGAAGCTTACAAACAAGAGATTTCTTTTGAATTTCCTATATAAAAGTGTTTAGGGTAACTATATTTATATCTAAGCAATTCCCACATAAATGTGGCTTTTTCTGCAGGTAACATTCTGGAAATCTTGCAGGTCTGGAAATTAGCAAATTCTCAAGTAGAAATGGGGTCTTCCTGCACCAAATTCAGACTGGGTGGCTTTTGTAATGCTGGTCCAGTGAATTTTCCACATGGTTAAATAAAATAATTTCTGCTGTTTCTCACTCCAAAATAGGATACATATAATTATGCAGGAGGAATAAACTCTATTGCAATAAATTCTGTAGCTATTCTAAGAATGCCTGCTATGTTTCAGGTTTCTCCTTTTCCACTACATCACCACTCACAACACTGCCTATGGTGCCCCAAATTAAACGTGGAATATACCATACAACCCATAAAGTTAGAACTTCCTAAGTAGTTTACTCTGGATTTGATGAAAATCCATCCTGCCATTTTTGGCATTAATATACAGAAACTAACTTTTATTTGTATAAATTAGTTCTTTTAATTACATCTTATAGTTGGAGATTAGTGTATAAAACAAACTTTATATAGTACACAGAAATTACTTCAGAATTAACAGTCAATAAATGAGTAATTATAAATCCATTTATCTCAATGGAGTTAATTAAAAACACATAAAAAAGCAGTAAGATATAGATTTCGTTATATTTTTATTTCTTTTTTTCTTTACTTAAGAGTTTTCTTAAAATAAATTTGGCACATCACAAAATTATTCTGGATGCATTCAGGGTTTTTGTAAATATAAACATTTGCCAGTTCTAATCAGTATCAGTTTAATCCTATATATATATATATATATATATATACAGATGACCAGGTGAGAGGTAATTAATTGCACATGGAATATTAGTGGAAAAACTAAATATCAAAGGCCTCATAATTTTTACTTTCAATGTAATTCTTAAGAAAATATTATTTTTTCCTGAAAAAAATGAATAAAGTTTGCTTGCATCTAAATATCCATTCCAGTAAAATGAAAGTTCACATATTCTAACCTTTTTTCTGTCTCTTTTTAATGATTCCAGTAAGATGCTTCTTTAATGACTCAACAACATGTCCTTCATTTTTTATATTCTGAACAAAAGGGTGATGAAGCATGTTTGCAGAAGTAGGACGAAATAGGAAATTTTTTATCATGCACTTTTCCATGAAATTGTGGAACTTACGAGACCTAAAAGAAATGAGTCAGAGATAAAAGAGTATCCTCAGGACTACTATATTTTCTCCCACCCTCACACACATGCCACTCTGCAGATCATATTTTTGGAGAGAGTTGCCTCTAGTTATAATTGTCTTTTCAATTGCCATATATCCTGCAGCTTGACAATATACATTATACTACAGATAAGCCAGAGTCAATGGCATTTAAATAGTAGTAGAAACTTCAAGGAGTACAGAAATATGTACATGGTAAAAAGTCAAGTGATGGTATGGCAATGAAGTGGTTAATGCAATATATGCAGGTCATGAGACTAGACTGGTCAGCCAACAGGAGTCATACTTTGAAGCCTGAATGTTTCACTTGACTATATGTATTTTGAGCTATGGAGGTGTAGGTATGATGATCCAAAAAAGGATGTTAATAGCAACAGGACTAACTAATCTTATAAAATGGCCCATGAAAACAGATGTGGCCAGAAAGCCTGAATCTGTGGTAAGGGTTAAATTGAATCACAAGGAAAAATGTCAGCAATCAAATCACAGTCACCACTTTCACCAGGGCAAGCAATAAATACTAAGAATAAGCAAGAGCTTCAGACATTCAATCAAAATGCTTCAGTGTAAAGGGTTCCCAAGTTTAGTTGGCTGGTAGCACTCTGGAAGAACAAATTCTCTCCTTTAGATCTGTGGATGTTTTTCAATGGGCCGAACAACTGAGTTATATATCACAATCACTGACAGCCTATCTAGGCACAGTAAGAAACATCAAAAACAAATGATTTCTATTGGTCCATGCCATCAATGAAGAAACAACTAAACATGCCATTAATTCCAGGGCAGTGACATCATCATAATATATATGGAAGGTATTACTTATTTCTAGTTGACTAGCTAGTTTTTAATGAAAACTAATCATTAAGATATTAGTTTTTAGGAAATACTGTCCAACAAAGATGTTGAAACAGGATTATAAAATTAATTAAAACTCATGTGCTACATAAAAAAATGTCAAGTTAATGTGTTTAGAAGATTAAGTCATTTATCTTTACCATCCACTGGATTTGACTTTGGGGGCAGATTCCCGCAAAATAACAAAGAGGGCTTCCAGGGGCTGAAGGTTACACAGGGCTGCAAAGGAAAATAGGTATGTTTAGAATGAATGAGAAGGGTAACAACAGAGCACATTCCTCATTCCAGAGGGGATTCTCAGTGTTCTTTCACATTTCATATTAAGGAGACACTGAGGAATAAGTAGATACATATTAATGTAGTCAGAGGAAAAGCTCATTTTAATGCAAACGGTACATTATATTATTTTAATTTTTTAATGTTTATTTATTATTGAGAGACAGAGAGAGACAGAGCATGAGCAGGGGAGGGGCAGAGACAGAGGGACACACAGAATCTGAAGCAGGTTCCAGGCTCTGAGCTGTCAGCACGGAGCCCAATGCGGGGCTCAAAGTCACAAACCTCAAGATCATGACCTGAGCTGAAGTTGGACACTTAACCGACCGAGCAACCCAGGCGCCCCCAAACAGTCCATTTTATAAAATCCTCAAGCATCGCCATCGTCAGGTGTGGCAAATTAATAATAAATTACACTGGATACAAATTTCAAAATGTGTGATGGATGATTTCTATCTAGAGATGTAAACCCAAAATGAAGACAAATACTCTTCTGTATTTTGTGTTGTAGGTATCTGTAGTTATACAATTGTAATTATAGGCCGAAAAAATCAACAAAACAAGTAGCTAAGCACAATAATATATAAATAATGATTTAGTGGTCTAAAAAGATGAGAATAATCTGTTTTGGAAGCTGACAGTCCTAGGAAAAGAGGTAGATATAGTGTAACAAATTGTTAAATATAGTGTAGTATATTTATTTAAATTAAATTAAATTAATTGTTAAATATAGTGTAGTATAAATAGTAGATACAGTATAACAAATTGTTACCCTCTAGAGTAAGATCACTTGGGTTCAAATCCTAGTTCTGCCTTTGTGACCTCAAACAAATTACTTAACCTATCTGTGCCTAAGTTTCTTTATCTGGAAAAAAAAATCAAGAATTCCTTCAAAGAGATGTCGTGAGCATTAACCTACACATAAAAGTGTCTGGCACAGAGTAGGCACTTAGTAAATATTAGCTATTGGTATTATAATAAAGATTTTAACTATCTGACACTTCAGGTCTGTGCCAAATTACAGGACTTTCATTCTCTTTTTGAAACACACATCTATATATATTAAAAAAAAAAAGCCTATTCCAATATGTGCTATATTGGAAAATATCCCCAAAGGAGAGCCATAGTATAAATTTATTTTTTCTTAACATATTTTTTTTATTTTATCAAGTTTTTAATTTTAATCACAGTATAGTTAACATACAGTATTATACTAGTTTCAGGTACATAATTTAATGACTCACAATTCTATACATTACTCATTGCTCATCATGATGTGTACTCTTTAATCCCCATTACCTATTTCACCCATCCCCCTAACCCACCTCCCCTCTGGAAACCACCAGTCTGTTCTCTATAGTTAAGAGCCTGTTTCTTGGTTTCTCTCTCTCTTTTATTTCCTCTGCTCATTTTTTTTTTTTGTTTTTAAATTCCACATATAAGTGAAATCATATGGTATTTGTCTTTCTCTGATGGACTTATTTCACTGAGCATAATAGTCTCTAGTTCTATCCATGTTGTTGTAAATGGCAAGATTTTATTCTTTTTTGGCTGAGTAATATTCCCTGTATATAGATAGATAAATGATAGATAGATAGATGATAGATAGATAGATAGATAGATGATAGATAGATAGATGATAGATATATGTGTGTATGCCACATCTTTATCCACTCATGTATGATGGACACTTCCATAATTTGGCTATTGTAATAATGCTGCAATTACAATTGGGGTGCATATGTCCTCTCAAATTAGTGTTTTTGTATTTTGGGGGTATATACCCAGTAGTGTGATTACTGGATCATAAGGTGGTTCTATTTTTAACTTTTTGTGGAACCTCCATACTCTTTTCCACAGTGAGTGCAAAAGTTTGCATTCCATCAACAGCGCAAGAGGATTCCTTTTTCTCCACACCCTCACCAATAAATTTCATCTAATATTACAGGTGTGTCATTCATGTGAGGACAATTTGATATCAGTGACTCTTTAGAGTCATCATTTCTCTCCCAAAATACATCTCCAGAAAAACTATAATGCCAAACTAGCTTCTTATGATAGTAGGAAAAAACTCCCCAGAGTGTTTCATTAGAGTGATATAAAGGCACTTGCTCAAAGGTCAAGTTTTTGGTTCAATTACATAGGTAAAGATTAACAGAGGTACAGTTTTATACTTGATGGCAGAATTATCCCCAAGCTCAAAAGATCAGGATCACATTTTGTTCTTTTCATTCCCCTAAACTAACCATCCAGTCACCAGATTCTGCCCTTTAAACATATTTTAAGTGAGTTTGTACAATACTAAACAGTTGTAATTTATTAACATTTGAGCATCATTTAGTCAACTAACAACACCCCCAGGGGTCAAGAGCTAGAGCATAGACTAAGGAAGTTTTCTTTTTTTTTTTCTTTTATGAAATTTATTGACAAATCGGTTTCCATACAACACACAGTGCTCATCCCAAAAGGTGCCCTCCTCAATACCCATCACCCACCCTCTCCTCCCTCCCACCCCCCATCAACCCTCAGTTTGTTCTCAGTTTTTAACAGTCTCTTATGCTTTGGCTCTCTCCCATTCTGACTTCTTTTTTTTTTTTCCTTCCCCTCCCCCATGGGTTCCTGTTCAGTTTCTCAGGATCCACATAAGAGTGAAACCATATGGTATCTGTCTTTCTCTGTATGGCTTATTTCACTTAGCATCACACTCTCCAGTTCCATCCACGTTGCTACAAAAGGCCATATTTCCTTTTTTCTCATTGCCACGTATATTCCATTGTGTATATAAACCACAATTTCTTTATCCATTCATCAGTTGATGGACATTTAGGCTCTTTCCATAATTTGGCTATTGTTGAGAGTGCTGCTATGAACATTGGGGTACAAGTGCCCCTATGCATCAGTACTCCTGTATCCCTTGGATAAATTCCTAGCAGTGCTATTGCTGGGTCATAGGGTAGGTCTATTTTTAATTTTCTGAGGAACCTCCACACTGCTTTCCAGAGTGGCTGCACCAATTTGCATTCCCACCAACAGTGCAAGAGGGTTCCCATTTCTCCACATCCTCTCCAGCATCTATAGTCTCCTGATTTGTTCATTTTGGCCACTCTGACTGGCGTGAGGTGATACCTGAGTGTGGTTTTGATTTGTATTTCCCTGATTAGGAGCGACGCTGAACATCTTTTCATGTGCCTGTTGGCCATCCGGTTGTCTTCTTTAGAGAAGTGTCTATTCATGTTTTCTGCCCATTTCTTCACTGGGTTATTTGTTTTTCGGGTGTGGAGTTTGGTGAGCTCTTTATAGATTTTGGATACTAGCCCTTTGTCCGATAGGTCATTTGCAAATATCTTTTCCCATTCCGTTGGTTGCCTTTTAGTTTTGTTGGTTGTTTCCTTTACTGTGCAGAAGGTTTTTATCTTCATAAGGTCCCAGTAATTCACTTTTGCTTTTAATTCCCTTGCCTTTGGGGATGTGTCGAGGAAGAGATTGCTACGGCTGAGGTCAGAGAGGTCTTTTCCTGCTTTCTCCTCTAAGGTTTTGATGGTTTCCTGTCTCACATTTAGGTCCTTTATCCATTTTGAGTTTATTTTTGTGAATGGTGTGAGAAAGTGGTCTAGTTTCAACCTTCTACATGTTGCTGTCCAGTTCTCCCAGCACCATTTGTAAAAGAGGCTGTCTTTTTTCCATTGGATGTTCTTTCCTGCTTTGTCAAAGATGAGTTGGCCATACGTATGTGGGTCTAGTTCTGGGGTTTCTATTCTATTCCATTGGTCTGTGTGTCTGTTTTTGTGCCAATACCATGCTGACTTGATGATTACGGCTTTGTAGTAGAGGCTAAAGTCTGGGATTGTGATGCCTCCTGCTTTGGTCTTCTTCTTCAAAATTCCTTTGGCTATTCGGGGCCTTTTGTGGTTCCATATGAATTTTAGGATTGCTTGTTCTCGTTTCGAGAAGAATGCTGGTGCAATTTTGATTGGGATTGCATTGAATGTGTAGATAGCTTTGGGTAGTATAGACATTTTGACAATATTTATTTTTCCAATCCATGAGCAGGGAATGTCTTTCCATTTCTTTAAATCTTCTTCAATTTCCTTCATAAGCTTTCTATAGTTTTCAGCATACAGATCCTTTACATCTTTGGTTAGATTTATTCCTAGGTATTTTATGCTTCTTGGTGCAATTGTGAATGGGATCAGTTTCTTTATTTGTCTTTCTGTTGCTTCATTGTTAGTGTATAAGAATGCAACTGATTTCTGTACATTGATTTTGTATCCTGCAACTTTGCTGAATCATGTATCAGTTCTAGCAGACTTTTGGTGGAGTCTATCGGATTTTCCATGTATAATATCATGTCATCTGCAAAAAGCAAAAGCTTGACTTCATCTTTGCCAATTTTGATGCCTTTGATTTCCTTTTGTTGTCTGATGGCTGATGCTAGAACTTCCAGCACTATGTTAGAAAACAGCGGTGAGAGTGGGCATCCTTGTCGTGTTCCTGATCTCAGGGAAAAAGCTCTCAGTTTTTCCCCGTTGAGGATGATGTTAGCTGTGGGCTTTTCATAAATGGCTCTTATGATCTTTAAGTATGTTCCTTCTATCCCGACTTTCTCAAGGGTTTTTATTAAGAAAGGGTGCTGGATTTTGTCAAAGGCCTTTTCTGCATCGATTGACAGGATCATATGGTTCTTTTTTGTTGTTAATGTGATGTATCACGTTGATTGATTTGCGAATGTTGAACCAGCCCTGCATCCCAGGAATGAATCCCACTTGATCATGGTGAATAATTCTTTTTATATGCCGTTGAATTCGATTTGCTAGTATCTTATTGAGAATTTTTGCATCCATATTCATCAGGGATATTGGCCTGTAGTTCTCTTTTTTTACTGGGTCTCTGTCTGATTTAGGAATCAAAGTAATGCTGGCTTCATAGAATGAGTCTGGAAGTTTTCCTTCCCTTTCTATTTCTTGGAATAGCTTGAGAAGGATAGGTATTATCTCTGCTTTAAACGTGGTAGAACTCTCCTGGGAAGCCATCTGGTCCTGGACTCTTATTTGTTGGGAGATTTTTGATAACCGATTCAATTTCTTCGCTGGTTATGGGTCTGTTCAAGCTCTCTATTTCCTCCTGACTGAGTTTTGGAAGAGTGTGGGTGTTCAGGAATTTGTCCATTTCTTCCATGTTGTCCAGTTTGTTGGCATATAATTTTTCATAGTATTCCCTGATAATTGTTTGTATCTCTGAGGGATTGGTTGTAATAATTCCATTTTCATTCATGATTTTATCTATTTGGGTCATTTCCCTTTTCTTTTTGAGAAGCCTGGCTAGAGGTTTGTCAATTTTGTTAGTTTTTTCAAAAAACCAACTCTTGGTTTCGATGATCTGCTCTACAGTTTTTTTAGATTCTATATTGTTTATTTCTGCTCTGATCTTTATTATTTCTCTTCTGCTGGGTTTAGGCTGCCTTTGCTGTTCTGCTTCTAGTTCCTTTAGGTGTGCTGCTAGATTTTGTATTTGGGATTTTTCTTGTTTCTTGAGATAGGCCTCGATTGCAATGTATTTTCCTCTCAGGACTGCCTTCGCTGCGTCCCAAAGCGTTTGGATTGTTGTATTTTCATTTTCGTTTGTTTCCACATATTTTTTAATTTCTTCTCTAATTGCCTGGTTGACCCACTCATTCGTTAGTAGGGTGTTCTTTACCCTCCATGCTTTTGGAGGTTTTCCAGACTTTTTTCTGTGGTTGATTTCAAGCTTCATAGCATTGTGGTCTGAAAGTATGCATGGTATAATTTCAATTCTGGTAAACTTAAGAAGGGCTGTTTTGTGACCCAGTATATGATCTATCTTGGAGAATGTTCCATGTGCACTCGAGAAGAAAGTATATTCTGTTGCTTTGGGATGCAGAGTTCTAAATATATCTGTCAAGTCCATCTGATCCAATGTCTCATTCAGGGCCCTTGTTTCTTTATTGACCGTGTGTCTAGATGATCTATCCATTTCTGTAAGTGGGGTGTTAAAGTCCCCTGCAATTACCACATTCTTATCAATAAGGTTGCTTATGTTTATGAGTAATTGTTTTATATATTTGGGGGCTCCGGTATTCGGCGCATAGACATTTATAATTGTTAGCTCTTCCTGATGGATAGACCCTGTAACTATTATATAATGTCCTTCTTCATCTCTTGTTACAGCCTTTAATTTAAAGTCTAGTTTGTCTGATATAAGTATGGCTACTCCAGCTTTCTTTTGGCTTCCAGTCGCATGATAAATAGTTCTCCATCCCCTCACTCTCAATCTAAAGGTGTCCTCAGGTCTAAAATGAGTCTCTTGTAGACAGCAAATAGATGGGTCTTGTTTTTTTTATCCATTCTGATACCCTATGTCTTTTGGTTGGCGCATTTAATCCATTTACATTCAGTGTTATTATAGAAAGATACGGGTTTAGAGTCATTGTGATCTGTATGTTTTATGCTTGTAGTGATGTCTCTGGTACTTTGTCTCACAGGGTCCCCCTTAGGATCTCTTGTAGGGCTGGTTTAGTGGTGACAAATTCCTTCAGTTTTTGTTTGTTTGGGAAGACCTTTATCTCTCTTTCTATTCTAAATGACAGACTTGCTGGATAAATGATTCTCGGCTGCATATTTTTTCTGTCTAGCACCCTGAAAATCTCGTGCCAATTCTTTCTGGCCTGCCAAGTTTCAAAAGAGAGATCAGTCACGAGTCTTATAGGTCTCCCTTTATATGTGAGGGCACGTTTACCCCTTGCTGCTTTCAGAATTTTCTCTTTATCCTTGTATTTTGCCAGTTTCACTATGATATGTCGTGCAGAAGATCGATTCAAGTTACGTCTGAAGGGAGTTCTCTGTGCCTCTTGGATTTCAATGCCTTTTTCCTTCCCCAGTTCAGGGAAGTTCTCAGCTATTATTTCTTCAAGTACCCCTTCAGCACCTTTCCCTCTCTCTTCCTCCTCTGGGATACCAATTATGCGTATATTATTTCTTTTTAGTGTATCACTTAGTTCTCTAATTTTCCCCTCATACTCCTGGATTTTTTTATCTCTCTTTTTCTCAGCTTCCTCTTTTTCCATAACTTTATCTTCTAGTTCACCTATTCTCTCCTCTGCCTCTTCAAGCCGAGCTGTGGTGGTTTCCATTTTGTTATGCATTTCGTTTAAAGCGTTTTTCAGCTCCTCGTGACTGTTCCTTAGTCCCTTGATCTCTGTAGCAAGAGATTCTCTGCTGTCCTGTATACTGTTTTCAAGCCCAGCAATTAATTTTATGACTATTATTCTAAATTCACTTTCTGTTATATTATTTAAATCTTTTTTGATCAGCTCATTAGCTCTTGTTATTTCCTGGAGACTCTTCTGAGTGGAATTCTTCCGCTTGGTCATTTTGGATAGTCCCTCGCGTGGTGAGGACCTGCAGGGCACTTTCCCTGTGCTGTGGTGTATAACTGTAGTTGGTGGGCAGGGCCGCAGTCAGACCTGATGTCTGCCCCCAACCCACCGCTGGGGCCACAGTCAGACTGGTGTGTGCCTTCTCTTCCCCTCTCCTAGGGGCGGGAGTCACTGTGGGGTGGTGTGGCTCATCTGGGCTACTTGCACACTGCCAGGCTTGTGATGCTGGGGATCTGGCGTATTAGCTGGGGTGGGTAGGCAAGGTGCACGGGGGCAGGAGGGGCAGGCTTAGATCGCTTCTCCCTAGGTGATCCACTTCAGGAGGGGCCCTGTGGCAGCGGGAGGGAGTCAGATCCGCTGCCGGAGGTTTGGCTCCGCAGAAGCGCAGAGTTGGGTGTTTGCGAGGAGCGAGCAAGTTCCCTGGCAGGAACTGGTTCTCTTTGGGATTTTGGTTGGGGGATGGGCGGGGGAGATGGCGCTGGCGAGTGCCTTTGTTCCCCACCAAACTGAGCTCTGTTTTTAGGGGGCTCAGCAGCTCTCCCTCCCTTTGTCCTCCAGCCTTCCCGCTTTCCGAGCAGAGCTGTTAACTTATGACCTCCCAGACGCTAAGTCGCGCTTGCTGTCGGAACACAGTCTGTCAGGCCCCTCCGCTTTTGCCAGCCAGACTCGGGGGCTCTGCTTGGCCGGCGAGCCGCCCCTCCGCCCCGGCTCCCTCCCGCCATTCCGTGGAGCGCGCACCACCTCGCCGCCCTTCCTACCCTCTTCCGTGGGCCTCTCGTCTGCGTTTGGCTCCGGCGACTCTGTTCTGCTAATCCTCTGGCGGTTATCTGGGTTATTTAGGCAGGTGTAGATGGAATCTAAGTGATCAGCAGGACGTGCGGTGAGCCCAGAGTCCTCCTAAGCCGCCATCTTGCCTACCTCTCCAAGGAAGTTTTCATTAAGGGAAATCAGAAGCCCACAAAGAAATAGAGTATAGGGTGGGTACAAGAGCTATGTCAAATAGTGGAGGTTTCCTATATAGTCTAATTTTAGGAATTCCAGTAAATGCTCCCTTTACCCCACATATAACATGCCTAAATATTTTACCATTAGAGTCTCATACTTTGAAATAGCAAGCCTACTTTAAAAATACATTTATAGAGGGTATAATGCTAAGTGAAATAAGTCAGACAGAGAAAGACAAACACCATATGATTTCACTCATATGTATAATTTAAGAAACAGAAAGAAAGAAAGAAAGAAAGAAAGAAAGAAAGAAAAAGAAAGAAAGAAAGAAAGAAAGAAAGAAAGGACCCAAGCACTTAAGAAGATCCTGGCCTGCAATGGTACAGGTCTTTTCTCCTCTGGGAACCTCTACATCACCCTTTTAGTGAGAAGATGTTCTCCGTGCCCCCCCTCCTTTTTTTTTACATCTCTGGGAGAGAGACACCAAAAAAAAGAGAGAAAGAAATAAATTTTCTTATCTGGACCTCAGAGTCAATTATCATATAATTGTAACTTTGGAGGGCCACCCCCTCTGAGACGGTAATTATCAAAACCTGGAGGATTTCTACAGTTAAGTTAATGACGATCATTTCTATCCAAAGTTAATACTCCAGGCAATATAAGAGGCTGGTGAAAGACCAATGTTTTAGCAGAGTGGCTATTTCCAGTTACTCATCACCAAAGTTTCAGCCTTCTGATTACTTATTTAGGCATGTTGGTCTTATTTTTTCTCATTGTAAATTAAGAAACTCCTGGTCCTCACACATCTTTTGTAAGAAGTTTGCCATTTGTGTATTCTGTGCAAAACTCCTCTGTAGTCCTTCTGTGAGTTTGCTCATTACCCCTTTTTTTTCTCCCATGATTTAATATTTTGGAATGAAAAAATTAAACAAAATAAAGGTGAATTAGGAAGTACAAATCTTCAAAATGTAGAAATACAGTTTTTTTTAAAGACATGGTAAGGAACATTCCAAAACAACAAAAAACATATACTCTTTGATGCAGTCATGCATCCTAAAAAAACATATACATCAACACTCATATGAAATACCATATTGTTAAGAGAAGAAGGAGAAGAAGAAGAAGAAGAAGAAGAAGAAGAAGAGAGGGGGGGAGGAGGAGGAGGAGGAGGAGGAGGAGGGGGGAGGAGGAGGAGGGGGAAGAAGATGGAGAACAAGAAGAAGGGGTAGGATAAGGGGAAGAAGAAGAGGAAGAGGAGGAGGAGGAGAAAGAGGTGCAAAAAGAAGAGGAGAAGGTGCTGCTGCTGCTGCTCAATCTAATATAATCTAAGCATGTTTCACAAAGACAAATAATCAAGAGGTGATGAGCAATAATATGCATCTTCCCAGTCTCACTTCAATTTTGTATATGTGGCCATCACTAAGTTTTTATTCACCCAAAACAGATCCTTTGCAGTTCTGGGGGCATGAAAAGAGGGACAAGTTACCATTATTTCTACCCCTTGAAATTACTCCCATTGGACTTGAAACACAGTATTAAGATATTTCAAACTTATAAAGCTTGTTGTCTGGACATTGTGCCGACAGACCATGCAGGAACGTGGGAACCTATAGGATCTCCTTAGAAAGGGATAAACAAAGAAATTCCACTCCACCCACCTGCCCCTCAAAAAAACACTCCAGGTATTTCTCTCACTTCTCTTCCAATGACACAAGGAATGTATGTATCATTTATATCTTTAGATTTAGGTATTGAGGACAGTAAATATGCCCTGCTTATGGGTGTCATACATTAGATGGCTATCAATCATTTATATCTAAGTTCATATTTAATTTTCACTTTCCTACCAGAAAGCAGTGTGCTGAGAGAACAGAATACTAACAGATCATTTAAATGATGGGGGTGAGGAGGAAACAAGAGGAAACTGAGTCTTCTGAGCAATTAAGGACACTGGAGTTGCTAAAAGGAGCAAGGAAGGCACCAAAGGTGAGCTGATTGACTCCAAATGAAAAACAAACAAACAAACAAACAAACAAAAAACCACTCACTTCCCAGAGTTGAGGATTGGTTTATTTTCAGTGAAACACTGGAAGATTCTCTTAACTGTCATAGTCTGCAGCAGTAGCAGTGTGTGACTATAAATGTTCTGGAACCTAAATACTCCACCAATAACTATGTACTGGAAAGGCTTCAGATTCTCATTAGTTATGACTGTCAGTACCAAATAATTTTGATGCTAAATTGAAATAAAACTCAATAAGCCTAAAATAAAATATCATAAGAGAAAAGCACAAACTCTTTATAGATATATCTGGCCATTCTGACTAGAACATTTGATAATCACTCAGAAGTCCAGTATTTACGGTTTGGCAATAGTGTGGCATCTGTCTGACCAAGACAAGCTGACTGGTGCAAGTTGCAGATTTGTATAGCATGCTTCCCTAGCTTTTAACAAATAAACATCATTTTTACTCACGAGGAGCCCCTTCAGCCATTTCAATAGCAGTGATTCCCACGGACCACACATCACTCTGCAAAAGAAAAAATGAACCCAAAGTCACCTAAACTGGAAAATTAATAGTATTTAGAATTTTAAAACAATCTTTGGTTGGGGGAGTGTCAATGCCAGAGCCATTTTATGGGTTTTCTACAATGAACCTTCATTATAGAATGGTGTTGTAGGAAGATGTTATCTAAGCTTGTGATCTGCCAGTACTACACCACACAACAGAACGATATGGGATAGGGTTCAGTGTAGGGAAAATTCATCTTGAATGTATTGCTATTACTGTCTTAACTGAAATAACAAAAGGAGCTTGCTGTGAAGAAATCCAATCACATAGACTTATTAACTGTGCCCTCTTAGATAAATGATTTAACTCTCTGTACCTCAATTTTACCCTATATGAAATGGGGATAATAATGATATCCACCTCATAGCACTGGTATGAGTATTAAATGAGATACCATATATAAAAAGCATTTTCAGCAGTTACTTGAATATAGTAAATTGATAATATAATTATTGTTGTTCTAGGAAATGATATTCCAAGAGGATCAAGGAAATTATCCTCACTATTAACTGTACTTCGTTTAGAACGTGGAAAGGGCACAGGGCTGTAGGTACACTGGCTGGCTGGATGACTCCTAAACAAGTCAATTGAATTCTGAGAATCTCAGCTAATAGAGTTCTTAGCTTCAAATGATTGTTGTGATGGTGTAAGTTGAAGCTTTCTTTCAATTAAATGAGGCTAAAAATGAAAAAAAAAATAAATGATTAATATAGGTGAAAGTCCTTTGAAGACTGCAAAAAAATTTGTACAGGCATAAAGCATCATTTTTACAGCAAGCCCCCTAAAAGAACATTATGCTTCCATAGTCTCCATAGCCTGTAATAGCAATAGACTATAAACTCTCAATGGATCTGCTTGCAGATCAAGCAGAGGGCATTTAAGGAAAAGGGAAAAGAGATGAGACTTGAATTAATCAACTTCAAGTATTGAGCTCTAGGTTCCACACAATGAAGCCACAATGAATTGTTTGGATGACTTATGATGTGAAGACTGAATGTGGTTTTTCCAGTCTATAGCAAATGGAGAGTTTTCTTTCCACATCAGGTTTTTGAAATGTGTACATAGATGTATATTGTCCAAATTGCAATTTCAGTGGAAATTTTAATAAATACCATGAATTGTTACTTAATTTGTCTATTCCACTGATTTTCAGTGGTCTGGAGGTGAACCATGACAAGGATTTTCTCCATTACCCTGAGTAATCGAATTATTTTTTTTTCTTTTGAAGCTAAGTTACTGTGGGTATTAATAATTGGCTTTACATTCATTCATTTTTAGGTTTACAAAGTTCTCTGCCCCTGGAAGTTAAATTTCCATATAAAGCCACATAATATAATATTTTTCCCAAGAAGTTGCAAGCAACATGAACTAGACATTCTTCCTCAAATGTAGATAATTACCAGTGGTCTATGTTGTCTATATTCTTATAAAATATTACATTTATGCATATAATCAAACCACAAATAAGAATAGCAACTAGTCTTTCTTATTAGAGTTTAATGTGAAAGGAGTTGCCTGCTTTTTATTTTTTATCATTTACAAATAAATATTAGTTAAAAGTCCTTTCCAATCTTTGATTCCCACTATGTGAATCTTCACACTTACTCTGTAATCATAGGAGCGTCTTGGGTCCTCATCACAGTCAATCACCTCAGGTGCCATCCAGTATGGCGTCCCAATGAAACTATTTCTCCTCCCATTAGTTCTGCTCACCTGGGCACTCACTCCAAAATCCACTGCAAAATTCACCATATGTCAAAATAATTAATCAGTAACAAAAAGCTCAATAAGTTATTGCTTTAACTTGGAAAGCCAATACAAAATCCACAATGGATAACAGATTTTCATTCCAGCCCAGAAAACTTTACCATGAAGTCCACTCCAGAAATACTGAGAATTAGGTTTTTGCTTCTATTTATGTTGGAAAGAGACTCAGAAGTGCTACTATAAATCTACAGTAGGTTTGGCTGAAAGTTTACCATGAATATTAAAAATAAAGTTCCATCAGTATACCCTGAACCTCTGAAGTAATAACATATGTAGTGTTTGGAACTGCCACCAAGCTGAAGGAAGACCAACACTATAAGCAACATCTAAGAAATCTAAAACCTATTAGTAGCATATTAGGAAGCCTCGCTCATGACATTAGAAAGTCCTGTTACACCAATAAAGAAAAATGAGTTTTCTGCTAGAATTTAGTTTAAGTTCTTCTACAGATCTTCTGAATCAGATGCATATATTTACTGTGGTATCTACATCTTAGGTTAGACTGTAAAAGTTCAGTCTTCTATTAATCTGTGGGATACATTATATGAAAATATTTAGTATGGTATCCTCAGTAACAGACAGAAAAAAGGCTAAAGTAGACTGGGGTTATTTAGTCCAGAAAAAAAAAAGATGAAAAATGAAAGTAGATGAAATTTTTCAGGGATGAAAAATGAAGTAGATTTTCTAATTTAGAATGGTTTCCAGGAATCTAGAGGATGGATAGCAACACTGTCTAAATAGTAGTTTGAAGAATTTAGGAGAAGATATGAAAAATTAAAAAGTTAAGAGCTTAAAGAAGTCTTTAAGGAAGGATTTAACAAGAATAAAAAATGCCTATAATATGTGCAAATCATCAGTGGGTATTGAACAATCTCATTATCTACATATTTTTGGAGAACAGGTTAAATCAGAGCCCAGCAGTCTCACTATCCCTGAGGGCCAACTTAAAGGGCCATGAGATACCTATGAAGGCCATGAGCTAATGTATGACATTCAGGGAAGAAAATGAAAAGAGAAAAGACTAGAAGAAAGAGTGATGGATGGAAGAAAAGGAAACAAGAAAACCTTGAAATGAAGACAGAAGTAGAGATGACACCTCAACAGTGGTATAATTTAACCTTTTCTTTAATGACCTAGGGACCAGAATATAAGGATTACTTATCAATTGCAATTATAATATGATCATTTTCTAGTCTCATTCCTATCACTCCCTTTTTATGGCCTTGGATTTTCCTTCTGCAACCTTCTCATAATATGTTGCTTAAAAATATCCTGGAATCTGAGAAATGTAAAACCAAATGTATAAGGGTTATATGTAAAATAAGCCTGATTAAATTCTTATCCATACTAAAAGGTCTCTCCCACAGAGTAAAGTAAATGAGCTTTAGTGCATGGACTTTGTGACAGATTTTTCAGTGGCATTTCTTTACTTAACAATTTCTCTTCTGTATCGCAAATGGTAGAGTTGGCCAGAAACCTAACTCAAATATATGGGAGTGCTGCCACATATGAACATAGTATGTATGTAGCCTTGCAACAGATTATCTATCCTGCACATTTGAATATGAGATCCAAATTCCCCCAAGGTATTGGCACAGTGTCTTAAAATTGTATTTCTAGCTTTGTTGCTTTTAAACACATGAGACATAACACATTTTCTTGAAATTACTTTTTTCTTATTTCAGGAACGATTATTACTCAAGCTTCTTCTGCAAATATTCAATGAACACATTCTCAATGAATGAACAAAAATCTCTGCCATGGTTATATTTTTTATAAGGAAAATGGGAACTATCTTAAGGTCATGCTAGAGATACGGTAGAACTGATATCATTTAAAAATAATACAGGAGGGAGGTCGGAAGGAAGATGGCGGCGTAGGAGGACGTTGGGCTCACCGCGCGTCCTGCTGATCACTTAGATTCCACCTACACCTGCCTAAATAACCCAGATAACCACCAGAGGATTAGTAGAACGGAGTCGCCGGAGCCAAGCGCAGACGAGAGGCCCACGGAAGAGGGTAGGAAGGGCGGCGAGGCGGTGCGCGCTCCACGGAATGGCGGGAGGGAGCCGGGGCGGAGGGGCAGCTCACCGGCCAAGCAGAGCCCCCGAGTCTGGCTTGCAAAAGCGGAGGGGCCTGACGGACTGTGTTCCGACAGCAAGCGCGACTTAGCGTCTGGGAGGTCATAAGTTAACAGCTCTGCTCGGAAAGTGGGAAGGCTGGAGGACAAAGGGAGGGAGAGCTGCTGAGCCCCCGGACGACAGAGCTCAGTTTGGTGGGGAACAAAGGCGCTCGCTAGAGCCATCTCCCCCGCCCATCCCCCAACCAAAATCCCAAAGAGAACCAGTTCCTGCCAGGGAACTTGCTCGCTCCGCGCAAACACCCAACTCTGCGCTTCTGCGGAGCCAAACCTCCGGCAGTGGATCTGACTCCCTCCCGCTGCCACAGGGCCCCTCCTGAAGTGGATCACCTAAGGAGAAGCGAGCTAAGCCTGCCCCTCCTGCCCCCGTGCACCTTGCCTACCCACCCCAGCTAATACGCCAGATCCCCAGCATCACAAGCCTGGCAGTGTGCAAGTAGCCCAGACAGGCCACGCCATTCCACAGTGACTCCCATCCCCAAGGAGAGGGGAAGAGAAGGCACACACCAGTCTGACTGTGGCCCCAGCGGTGGGCTGGGGGCAGACATCAGGTCTGACTGCGGCTCCGCCCACCAACTCCAGTTATACACCACAGCACAGGAGAAGTGCCCTGCAGGTCCTCACCATGCCAGGGACTATCCAAAATGACCAAGCGGAAGAATTCCACTCAGAAGAATCTCCAAGAAATAACAACAGCTAATGAGCTGATCAAAAAGGATTTAAACAATATAACAGAAAGTGAATTTAGAATAATAGTCATAAAATTAATTGCTGGGCTTGAAAACAGTATACAGGACAGCAGAGAATCTCTTGCTACAGAGATCAAGGGACTAAGGAACAGTCACGAGGAGCTGAAAAACGCTTTAAACGAAATGCATAACAAAATGGAAACCACCACAGCTCGGCTTGAAGAGGCAGAGGAGAGAATAGGTGAACTAGAAGATAAAGTTATGGAAAAAGAGGAAGCTGAGAAAAAGAGAGATAAAAAAATCCAGGAATATGAGGGGAAAATTAGAGAACTAAGTGATACACTAAAAAGAAATAATATACGCATAATTGGTATCCCAGAGGAGGAAGAGAGAGGGAAAGGTGCTGAAGGGGTACTTGAAGAAATAATAGCTGAGAACTTCCCTGAACTGGGGAAGGAAAAAGGCATTGAAATCCAAGAGGCACAGAGAACTCCCTTCAGACGTAACTTGAATCGATCTTCTGCACGACATATCATAGTGAAACTGGCAAAATACAAGGATAAAGAGAAAATTCTGAAAGCAGCAAGGGGTAAACGTGCCCTCACATATAAAGGGAGACCTATAAGACTCGTGACTGATCTCTCTTTTGAAACTTGGCAGGCCAGAAAGAATTGGCACGAGATTTTCAGGGTGCTAGACAGAAAAAATATGCAGCCAAGAATCCTCTATCCAGCAAGTCTGTCATTTAGAATAGAAGGAGAGATAAAGGTCTTCCCAAACAAACAAAAACTGAAGGAATTTGTCACCACTAAACCAGCCCTACAAGAGATCCTAAGGGGGACCCTGTGAGACAAAGTCCCAGAGACATCACTACAAGCATAAAACATACAGATCACAATGACTCTAAACCCATATCTTTCTATAATAACACTGAATGTAAATGGATTAAATGTGCCAACCAAAAGACATAGGGTATCAGAATGGATAAAAAGACAAGACCCATCTATTTGCTGTCTACAAGAGACCCATTTTAGACCGGAGGACACCTTTAGATTGAGAGTGAGGGGATGGAGAACTATTTATCATGCTACTGGAAGCCAAAAGAAAGCTGGAGTAGCCATACTTATATCAGACAAACTAGACTTTAAATTAAAGGCTGTAACAAGAGATGAAGAAGGACCTTATATAATAGTTACAGGGTCTATCCAACAGGAAGAGCTAACAATTATAAATGTCTATGCGCCGAATACCGGAGCCCCAAATATATAAAACAATTACTCATAAACATAAGCAACCTTATTGATAAGAATGTGGTAATTGCAGGGAACTTTAACACCCCACTTACAGAAATGGATAGATCATCTAGACACATGGTCAATAAAGACACAAGGGCCCTGAATGAGACATTGGATCAGATGGACTTGACAGATATATTTAGAACTCTGCATCCCAAAGCAACAGAATATACTTTCTTCTCGAGTGCACATGGAACATTCTCCAAGATAGATCATATACTGGGTCACAAAACAGCCCTTCATAAGTTTACCAGAATTGAAATTATACCATGCTTACTTTCAGACCACAATGCTATGAAGCTTGAAATCAACCACAGGGAAAAGTCTGGAAAACCTCCAAAAGCATGGAGGTTAAAGAACACCCTACTAAAGAATGAATGGGTCAACCAGGCAATTAGAGAAGAAATTTAAAAATATATGGAAACAAGTGAAAATGAAAAGACAACTCTCCAAATGATTTGGGACGCAGCGAAGGCAGCCCTGAGAGTAAAATACATAGCAATCCAGGCCTATCTCAAGAAACAAGAAAAATCCCAAATACAAAATCTAGCAGCACACCAAAGAAAATAGAGGCAGAACAGCAAAGACACCCCAAACACAGCAGAAGAAGAGAAATAATAAAGATCAGAGCAGAAATAAACAATATAGAAACTAAAAAAACTGTAGAGCAGATCAACGAAACCAAGAGTTGGTTTTTTGAAAAAATAAACAAAATTGACAAACCTCTAGCCAGGCTTCTCAAAAAGAAAAGGGAAATGACCCAAATAGATAAAATCATGAATGAAAATGGAATTATTACAACCAATCCCTCAGAGATACAAACAATTATCAGGGAATACTATGAAAAATTATATGCCAACAAACTGGACAACCTGGAAGAAATGGACAAATTCCTGAACACCCACACTCTTCCAAAACTCAGTCAGGAGGAAATAGAGAGCTTGAACAGACCCATAACCAGCGAAGAAATTGAATCGGTTATCAAAAATCTCCCAACAAATAAGAGTCCAGGACCAGATGGCTTCCCAGGGGAGTTCTACCAGACGTTTAAAGCAGAGATAATACCTATCCTTCTCAAGCTATTCCAAGAAATAGAAAGGGAAGGAAAACTTCCAGACTCATTCTATGAAGCCAGTATTACTGTGATTCCTAAACCAGACAGAGACCCAGTAAAAAAAGAGAACTACAGGCCAATATCCCTGATGAATATGGATGCAAAAATTCTCAATAAGATACTAGCAAATCGAATTCACCAGCATATAAAAAGCATGACCCACCATGATCAAGTGGGATTCATTCCTGGGATGCAGGGCTGGTTCAACATTCGCAAATCAATCAACGTGATACATCACATTAACAACAAAAAAGAGAAGAATCATATGATCCTGTCAATCGATGCAGAAAAGGCCTTTGACAAAATCCAGCACCCTTTCTTAATAAAAACCCTTGAGAAAGTCGGGATAGAAGGAACATACTTAAAGATCATAAAAGCCATTTATGAAAAGCCCACAGCTAACATCATCCTCAATGGGGAAAAACTGAGAGCTTTTTCCCTGAGATCAGGAACACAACAGGGATGCCCACTCTCACCGCTGTTGTTTAACATAGTGCTGGAAGTTCTAGCATCAGCAATCAGACAACAAAAGGAAATCAAAGGCATCAAAATTGGCAAAGATGAAGTCAAGCTTTTGCTTTTTGCAGATGACATGATACTATACATGGAAAATCCGATAGACTCCACCAAAAGTCTGCTAGAACTGATACATGATTCAGCAAAGTTGCAGGATACAAAATCAATGTACAGAAATCAGTTGCATTCTTATACACTAACAATGAAGCAACAGAAAGACAAATAAAGAAACTGATCCCATTCACAATTGCACCAAGAAGCATAAAATACCTAGGAATAAATCTAACCAAAGATGTAAAGGATCTGTATGCTGAAAACTATAGAAAGCTTATGAAGGAAATTGAAGAAGATTTAAAGAAATGGAAAGACATTCCCTGCTCATGTATTGGAAGAATAAATATTGTCAAAATGTCAATACTACCCAAAGCTATCTACACATTCAATGCAATCCCAATCAAAATTGCACCAGCATTCTTCTCGAAACGAGAACAAGCAATCCTAAAATTCATATGGAACCACAAAAGGCCCCGAATAGCCAAAGGAATTTTGAAGAAGAAGACCAAAGCAGGAGGCATCACAATCCCAGACTTTAGCCTCTACTACAAAGCTGTCATCATCAAGACAGCATGGTATTGGCAAAAAAACAGACACATAGACCAATGGAATAGAATAGAAACCCCAGAACTAGACCCACATACGTATGGTCAACTCATCTTTGACACAGCAGGAAAGAACATCCAATGGAAAAAAGATAGTCTCTTTAACAAATGGTGCTGGGAGAACTGGACAGCAACATGCAGAAGGTTGAAACTAGGCCACTTTCTCACACCATTTACAAAAATAAACTCAAAATGGATAAAGGACCTAAATGTGAGACAGGAAACCATCAAAACCTTAGAGGAGAAAGCAGGAAAAGACCTCTCTGACCTCAGCTGTAGCAATCTCTTACTCGACACATCCCCAAAGGCAAGGGAATTAAAAGCAAAAGTGAATTACTGGGACCTTATGAAGATAAAAAGCTTCTGCACAGCAAAGGAAACAACCAAGAAAACTAAAAGGCAACCAAAGGAATGGGAAAAGATATTTGCAAATGACCTATCGGACAAAGGGCTAGTATCCAAAATCTATAAAGAGCTCACCAAACTCCACACCCGAAAAACAAATAACCCAGTGAAGAAATGGGCAGAAAACATGAATAGACACTTCTCTAAAGAAGACAACCGGATGGCCAACAGGCACATGAAAAGATGTTCAGCGTCGCTCCTTATCAGGGAAATACAAATCAAAACCACACTCAGGTATCACCTCACGCCAGTCAGAGTGGCCAAAATGAACAAATCAGGAGACTATAGATGCTGAAGAGGATATGGAGAAACGGGAACCCTCTTGCACTGTTGGTGGGAATGCAAACTGGTGCAGCCACTCTGGAAAGCAGTGTGGAGTTTCCTCAGAAAATTAAAAATAGACCTACCCTATGACCCAGCAATAGCACTGCTAGGAATTTATCCAAGGGATACAGGAGTACTGATGCATAGGGCCACTTGTACCCCAATGTTCATAGCAGCACTCTCAACAATAGCCAAATTATGGAAAGAGCCTAAATGTTCATCAACTGATGAATGGATAAAGAAATTTTGGTTTATATACACAATGGAGTACTACGTGGCAATGAGAAAAAATGAAATATGGCCTTTTGTAGCAACGTGGATGGAACCGGAGAGTGTGATGCTAAGTGAAATAAGCCATACAGAGAAAGACAGATACCATATGGTTTCACTCTTTGTGGATCCTGAGAAACTTAACAGGAACCCATGGGGGAGGGGAAGGAAAAAAAAAAGAGGTTAGAGTGGGAGAGAGCCAAAGCATAAGAGACTGTTAAAAAATGAGAACAAACTGAGGGTTGATGGGGGGTGGGAGGGAGAAGAGGGTGGGTGATGGGTATTGAGGAGGGCACCTTTTGGGATGAGCACTCGGTGTTGTATGGAAACCAATTTGACAATAAATTTCATATAAAAAATAAAAATAAAATAAAAATAATACAGGATTTAATACCAGTGGTTCATATTCTATATCAATGAGGTTATCTGCCATTGCATAGTACTAACATTAATCATATGGTATTATTTAAAGCCAACCAATGATATTTATATTAAACATTAAAGGGTACAATAAATTGCACCCTGTGTGCCTGTGAGACAATATGTGTGGTTATTTTTAAATAAATTATGCATTTTAAATCTTGGAATAGAAACCCAGGGACTTTCTGGTCTTTTGATTTCTAATTCTGAACTTGATTTTGATATTATGAGAGCAACTGATATCAGTTCTTTAAATATTTGAGGCAAAATTCCAAAGAAGCAATTTATGCTTAAGTAATTTAAAAGTTATTTGATGTTCTTTGGAAAATATGGCTTTGTTATGTGGAAGAATTGTCTCTGTTTCTTGTTCATGGCACAAAATCTTGCACATAATAAATACTCAATTCAATTGTTGAAATAAATATAATATCTATACTTAATAGAGAGTAAAACAATGACCAAAATGTAAGCCTTCCATTATAATTTAAAAGTTATTTTGAACTAATGATTCCAGAGAAGCAGTAAATGGTGCCTTTTTCTCCTGCTCCACCTTCCTCACCAAACAAATTTTCAAAATTTCACTGGTTTTGTAAGCAATGAAGACACAGCCTAAATAAGTAGCAGATATTGTTAATGAAATTATAAAAAAACATAGTTATCTTAAAGGATTATTCTCCATTAAAATATTTTGGGCACCACTTAAAGTACTGCAAGAACAAACTTACCAAGTTTTACTTCAGCATTATGAGTCAGTAACACATTCTGACCTTTGATGTCCCGGTGAATTACACGGTGTGCATGAAGATGAGCTAAGCCCTGCACATAGATAATGTATATTTATTTTAAAAGTCACATCAGTATATATATTTTCTCTCTTTCTGGTACTGTTCTTAGTATTTTTGGAAAACCTTTTGGTAAGAAAAATGGCCCAGATTTGCTTTTTTCAGACAAAATTCTTTCTTTAGGCTGGAATTACTACAACCAGTTCCCAGAAATACTGCTTTTGGCTATAAGGACAGGAAAATAAATCAGGACACCCATGAAAGGAAAAGAACACCAAAAAGTAATGTTTGTATACATTGGGCCGTTTACCTTCCTTTCTAGCCTCCATCTTTCCAACTAACCATAAGAGTGAAGACCTGGACACCTTAAATATAATAGCCACTGTTTTACTCTATTCCTCATTCAACCATTTCATTAATCCAGAATATTTTCTAGTCAACCTTGTAGGCTGAGAATTTGGGGGACTATGGAAATTCCTTTGAAAGCATTTGCAATTTGTATTGGCTTACTATGTTGGCTCCAGCCTGTTCACCACTAAAACTAACCTGTGACCTGGCTTCAGTGAGATTGCTCCAGATAATAACTGGGGATTAATAACAGAAGTAACAGTAAAAACAGCTAATATTAATTGAATCCTTTATTTTGTTTTACTTTATTTCAGGCACTGTGCTAAGTGCTTTACATGAAGGAAATTATGAAGCTGTCACTGCAATCCTTTGAGGAAGGTACTACTATCACCTCGTATTATAGATAAGAAAAGTGAGATTTGGAAAAATTAAGTAACTGATTCAAGGACACACAGCTAATACATCATGAACCAGAATTTAAACTCAGTATAGAGTTTGCACTCAACTAGTTACACTATTAGCACAAGTGAATCCAATTAAGATGGGAGGAAGGACATTCTAACAGTATATCAGTGGTCCGATTCAGTTCTGTTAATATCCTTCTCGGGTGACCCTAAGCACCTAAGCCACACAGAAAAATTTGAGTGTGGTAGATCAAGAATATTGTTCTCATCCAACTTGGTATTCAAAATGAAGCAAGCTTTAAAAGTAGGGCATTTTTCAAATAGGATATCTGTCTGCAAAATGGTTATGGATGGTTTGGGGCCATTCTGTAAAACACGGACTTTTGTCTCACTTTTAATCTCTAACGATATAGTGCAGCTTTTTTTTTTTAAGAACTCTAAAAATCTGAATGATGTAATAAATATTCCAAGTGGTTATTTCTATGATCCAATGAACACAATAGTCTAACTCTGACAGAACCGTTAAAGAGCAAGGCTTGGAAGGGCCTGGTTACCCGTATTGCAACCTATCTAAAGTTAAGGACATAGACATCACCTGAAAATCTGCTTTCTCTAAAGCCTTTAGGTCTTTTTTGGTATCCTGATCCAGAGATTATGTTTAGAATTCTTAAACCAACCTGTATGAGCAAGTATAAAGTACACTGCATATATTACTCCCAGGTATTTTCAAGGCAGGGGAGAATGACTATATGAAGACTCACCTGAAGGATTTCTCGGCAGATATAAGCAATCCAATCTTCTTTCAAACTCTGATTTCTGGTCATTCTTACTACATCAGTGACTGAGCCTGCTGCACATAACTCCATCACCATCTGCAGGGAAGTCAGCAAAGTGTCAAGAATTAGAAAGTAGTTCTATGAAAATATCTGGAGAGTTTTAGTCCATATGGCTTGTATTTATATGTAATGTTAGGGATTAAGCCATTGCACATACTGGCTCAATTGTCTGGTGGGAGTCTCTAAAGGCTAGTGGAATTAGAGAGTTGGAACCTATCCAAAGATCAGTGGAGGGAGGGAAGGCAGGTACCACACCAGGGATATTTAACCAAGAGGTAGAATTTGAGCTAAGCCTTGAAGGATAGTGTTTGGATATAAAGAGAAGGAAGAACATTCAGTTTATTGAAAAAAGAATGATTATATTCCTGTAGAAAGCTTGTGCAGGAGACAAGCCTGAGTGATGCCTGGAGTGCAACAGAAAAGATCATTGAAGGAACAATTTGATTGCAAGTGAAGAAGCAGGATAGAAGGATCTCAAAAGAATTTGCACTTCAACATTAAGACTAAATTTGTTTGTTATTGTTGTTTTGTTTTTGTTTCTAAATTCTAAATTTTAAATTATTGTTTCCTGAGATAGTGGCAAACTACAATTTCAAGGGGTAAACTATCAATTGTATTCCTATAGGGCATTTTTTCCCAAATGACTTTACTGCTAAGGAAACTCTATTTTAAGGCTATTATCACTGAAACCATCTTGTTCAGATGTTACTTTATTAACAAAAATTTCTCAGAAAATTTATCTTTTTGCCATCAATTAATCAGGTACTAAACTAGTAAATTTCCTTTCCTATATTAGCTGGCTAGAGGCCTGGACAATGTAAAAGAGAATATATCTATTATAATCAACCCAACAAACTTTTCTTAAGCACAGGCTTCTGCATTAGTGCCCATGTCAAAACCTCTTTATAAATACAACAAAACATGTTTTTTTTAAACTGTAGGCAAGTTAATTATTGCTGTAGATGAAGGAAACCTAAAGGATATGCCCCAAATCATGAATATGTAAAGTCTACCTCATTTCTTGTTGTAATGCTAACATTTTCTTTTCAGTAAATCATTCCTTTAATTTATATTTGTTCACAATTCATATTATTGCATATCTTTCACATAAGTACACTCTCACAAAAAAGAAGAGAAGAAATTGCCTAACAAAACTAATTATACAGAGAAACCACGAAAGTTTAATTTTCATGTTAACTGTATTAAATGGTCACAACATGTACAACTGTGGTAATGGAAGCAAAGTGGCTCATTTTGAACCATGACAAACATAAATTAAAGCCATTCATTCAGATGTACCCTGGAAAAATCTTGCTAATGTTACTTAAGTCAGAAGCGCTCTAGTCTTAAAGGTACATAAAGACATTTTCAATTATTTTCCCAGCTTTGTAAGCATGATGTCTGGCACATACACTTTATAAATGGTAATTATTTAGTCATTTACTTACTTCCTATTTGTTTTGATTTATATGGGCAAGACAGTGTAAATGGTCCCATGAAAACTCTTGCCTCCACAAATAATTTATTCATCCTTCAGATCTCAGTTCAAAAAAAAGTTTATTAAAGAAGAGTTTCTCATTCCCTACTTAACTTAGATACCTTTGTTATTTGCCCACATAGAAGCATGCTATTTGCCCACACAGAAGCATGTTATTTCCCTTTTGACCAATTATATACTCGTTTGTGTGATTATTTGACTGATACTGGTCATTGCAAATGGACTGTAAGTTCCAACAGGTCCGGGACATGTTTGTTCAGTTTATCCATGTAATCTCATAATCTAGCAGAAGGCCTGGCAAATAGATGGTTTTGAATAAATATGTTGAATAATTGAATGAATTGAGTACTGATAAATACATCTAATAAGGAGACTGCCATACAAGCAAGAGGAAAAAAATTGTAAGTAAAATTATATTAAAAGACAAATATTGTATGCCAAAAATATACCAATAGTCATTAAAGGTGTACAGCAATATTTAATGAAATGCCAACGGGAGTTGTCAGATAAAAGAAGATTTACTTAACTGGACATTTGGAATAAAATGGGATTAAAGTGAAGATGTTTAATTTGGTGGTTTTGAAAGTGTGGTACCCAGACCAGTAGCATAAACATCATCATCTGTTGTTAAAAAGTGCAAATTCATGGGCCCACACCCCACACCAATGGAATCAGTAACCCTATGGGTAGAGCTCAGCAATCTGTGTTTTATCAGGCTTTCCAGGAGATTCAGATGCACACTAAAGTTTGAGAACCACTATTTCAATTCAGTTCCTTGTTGAAAATATTTCTATAATGTCCACTGCCCTGCTTCCTAAAGTCCATTATGTAATGTGGAACAATCTTTCCTTGACAACTGAAGGTTCTTAAAATTCTTAGTTATTATTTTGAAAAAAAAAACAATACTATTCTTGACTTGAAATGGAAATGGAAATGTAGCTAGCAATTGGACACTGACCCCACTTCTGTTCTAAATATTCCTTTTGAAATAAACATATCTCTGACCAGAGCTCATTTTCTTGTTATTTGACTATTTCTGCCATAGTGGGAGGCAGCAACATTCTGGTAACTGTAGCTTATGTTTTAGTTACCCTATACAATTTATATCTCATTGATCTTTAATTTGTGACAGTATAGGTATAAGTAGACTAAGAAAAAGATAAGTCAACTAACAAATTAGAAAAAAACTTCGGGAGTTATGTTTAAACTTCCGGGAGTTATGTTTAAACATACGTGCATTTCCTTAGAAAAACTTAAATGCATCCATATGTTCATGCTGAATGCTAATTAGAATTGATACTTATCCAGTCATTATTTGCAAGTCCATCAGGTAGTCTCCTTAGCCATACCTCTAATTTACCAGCAAATATACAGAAAAAGTTAAAAGCAGCAAAACGATATTTAAAAAGAAACATGTTAGATATTCCCAGTGTTCATTTGAGTCCTCCTCTATTTTACCCTGAAGACCCTTGCCAGGAACTTATGTTACTTTTCCATACTTTATTAGTCCCATCTCCAGGAATCAGAACACATTTTGTCATACTACTTTGAGCAGTGGAGTGTTTAAGTATTCCTGTAAGTGCACAAAAGTGCATCTCAGCTTGTGAAAATGTATTTCCTCATGTGATATTTAGTCTTAGGAAATAAGATCAAGGTTAAATACATACCCAAAGTT
Source organism: Prionailurus viverrinus (assembly GCF_022837055.1). NCBI lineage: Eukaryota > Metazoa > Chordata > Mammalia > Carnivora > Felidae > Prionailurus > Prionailurus viverrinus. The sequence goes on along the minus strand of NC_062579.1, from coordinate 79,152,333 downwards.
GGTGCCTCTGGCCGGGGGGGCTCAGCTTGAAAAAAGCACCATAGAAGGACACAATGTTTTTGTGGAAAGAGTACTTCTTTAAAAGGTTGAGTTCAGTCCTAAGATCCTCTTCCTCATCCTGCAGAATAAACAATAGACAATAAAGTTCCTAAACTATGCCAGTTAATAACTATGGGATCCTAAACTAGAGTAGAACAAAGGAAATTCTATGGCCACCCATTATACCCCACAGCAATTTATAATATAATCTCAACTAGAATTATCAGAGAATGGAGATCTCTGGTTAACCGGGAATTTTGGAGAAAATAAAGCTTAATTGAAGATCTTTTAATTTAGTGGTTCTGAAAGTGTGATTCCTACACCAGCAGCAATGGCCATTGTATAAAGTTTTCACTGAAAAGAATCATTACATTTTGTTTATTTTGTAACTGTTTTATTGGAATATAATTTACATCCATACAACTCGTCCATTTAAAGTGAAAGTTCAATGGTGTTTAGTATATTAACAGAATTATGCAACCATCACCACAATCCATTTTAAAATATTTTTATCACCCCAAAAGGAAACCTTATACCCTTTAGTTATCACACACAAATTCTCCTACAAACACATACCAGTTTTAATGAACCACTAATATATTTTCTATTTCTATAGATGTATCTATCCTGGACATTTTATATAAATGAAAATCATTTCATATGTGGACTTTTGTGACTAACTTTTTTCCCAAGTTTTGCCCATATTGCAAAATATATCATTATTTTATTCATTTTCATTTTCATTTATTAACTGATAGACATTTGGGTTAGCTCTGTCTTTTGGTTATTATTAATAATGCTGCTGTGAGCATTCATATCAAGTTTTTATTTGAATATATGCTTTTATTTCTTTTTGGTGAATATATATATTTATTTCTTTTTGGTATATACATAGAAGTGAAATTATTAGGTCAAATAGTAACTCTGTATTTAACATTTTGATGAAATGCCAAATCATTTCCACAGTGCTGCACCTATTTACATTTCCAACAGCAATAATGATTCCAATTTCTCCATACCCTCATCAACACATATTATTTTCTGTTTTATTATTATAACCATCCTAGTGGGTGTCAAATGGTATCTCACTGTAGTTTTGGCTTAAAATTCCCTGATGACTGATCATATTAATGATCTGTTCATGTGCTCATTGGCCATTTGTATATGATCTTCAGAGGAATGTCTAGTTGAAAATCTTTGCCCCTGTTTTCTAATTACGTTATTTGTCTTTTCATTATTGAATTGTAAGATTTATTTATACATCTTAGACCCAAGTGCTTTATAAGGTATTTGATTTGCAAACATTTTGTCCCATTCTGTGGGTTGTCTTTTCACTATCTTGATAGTGTTCTTTGTGAAATAAAGTTTTTAATTTTAATAAAGTCTGATTTATTGATTTCTTATTTTATTGTTTATACTTTTGGTGTCATATCTAAAAATCCATTGCCAAAACTAAGGTCATGAATATTTATCCCAATGTTTTCTTCTAATAAGCATTTTATAGTTTTAGTTCTCACATTTAGGTATTTGATCATTTTGAGTTAATTTTCAATTTTTTTAATGTTTATTTATTTTTGAAAGAGAGAGACAGAACGTAGAGCAAGGGAGGGGCAGAGAGAGAGAGAGAGGAAGACACAGAATTGGAAGCAGGCTCCAGGCTCTGAGCTGTCGGCACAGAGTCTGATGCAGGGTTCAAACTCAAGATCTGTGAGATCATGATCTGAGTCAAGTAGGTCGCCCAACTGACTGAGCCACCCAGGTGCCCCTTAATTGTTAAATAAAGTAGGGGTCTAAGTTCATTCTTTTACATTTGGATATCTACTTATCTCAGCATCATTTGTTGAAAAGACTATTTTTTCCCCATGTATTGTCTTTGCTATGTGTCAAAAATCACTTGATCATAGGTATATGGAAGTAGTGCTATTCCATTGATCTGTGTATCTATCCTTATACATGTAACCACACTGACTTGGTTTGTGACTCATTGCATTTTTTTAAATGTTTATTTATTTATTTTTGAAGAGAGAGAGAGAGACAGAGAGAGAGATAATGAATCCCAAGCAGGCCCCACACTGTCAGCACAGAGCCTGAGGTGAGGCTTGAATTCACAGACTGTGAGATCATGACCTGAGCTGAAATCAAGAGTTGGGTGCTTAACCAACTGAGCCACCCAGGTGCCCCTCTGACTCACTGCATTTCAAAGGTACTGGTTTGATCTGTGCTAATTTTTTTTTAAAGATATGCTTAAAGTCATTTATTTTCTTAACCACAACAGTGATACATATGGATAAAATATATTTACATATATGAAATAAAATATGTAAGTACTCCACAATCACTGAACATTTCTTCCTACCAATGGTAACAGTTGAGTGTATATTCCTCCAGACATTTTTATTCCTGCAGAATATATATATTTCACTACTCTGCAACTCACATGTCTTATTCAATACCCAAAGCACACATTTCTACATCAATAAGAATAAATGCACTTCCTTTCTATGGATGTGTAGAATTACATTGAATAAAGATACGAGGCTGCCACTCAGGGTATAGGTCAGGGCTAAAGGTATGTTTTTGAGAATTATCTCTATAGTGATAACTGAAGCTATCTTTTTGGATGGGTTCACCCAGGTAGAATACATAATTTGAAGAGCTATTTCTAGAAGAAGACAGTGTGATGTCATCAGAAAAGGGCATCTACACTGAGCATAAGGACACATGGGTTTTACAACAAATAGCTAAAAGTTGGAAATTTACTTAATTTTCCCAAGGTTGAATTTGTCCTCAGAAGTCTGATGGAAGTTGGCAGCCATTACCTATCTAAATGGAATATTAGTAGAACCAAATAGGACAATATATTTAAAGTTCTTTGAAGTTCTTGAAAGAAGAATGCTATAAATGTAAGGTATTATCATACAGTATCTATGTTACTTCACCTTCTCACTTGCATTAGTGTTATCAGAACTGTACACCTTTCTCCACTTTTTACCCTAATCTGCAACATCAGCTTTTACTTTCATCACATTTGTTATAGTGGAGTGAAATGGGAAGCTATTCTCTCTCCCTAAAGATTCAGCTGTCCCCTTGTACCGTGACAACTAGGTAGTTTCCATAATCCATCTGTAACTATTCGTAGCCAATCTAAAAACAGCTTTTTGCTTCTCAATAATTTAAAAATCATCACACTTTATATGTAAACAGATGCAATGCATTGGAGAAAAATATCTTAAAATATTAACTTACAAAAAAGTAACTTAAATTGTTGGGAATTTCTGATGAGCATATCATTGGTTTATGCATTTAGATATAATATTCCTAATTTAAAGGAACTTACATACAAAGAAATAAGATTCACAAACATGAATGACACAATCATTGATGAATACAGGATAGTGTATAATGAAGTTGAGGGTGATACAAAATGGCTCAGGTAGTGATCTCCCACTTGACAAAAGAATTCACTACCTGGGTCTTTTGAATGCCTACTAGCTCTAAATTTCATTTGATTGTAAATAAAAAAGCTCTCTCACTGCATCTATAAATGTTCCATTTATATAACTTTTCAAGAGTACTGTTATTGTGCAAAATAAATATATGCTGTAGTATGTAAAGACTTTTTTGACCAAAAATAATTTTTTTATTAATTTTTTTTATTTGAGTATAGTTGACACAATGCTACATTAGTTTCAGGTGTATAACATAGTGAATCAACTTGTCTATATGTTATACTATGTTCAGCACAAGTGAAACTACCATCTGTCACTATACAACACTATTACAATATAATTGACTATATTCCTTAATTCTGTACCTTTTTCATCCCTGTGACTGACTCATCCATAACTGGAAGTCGGTATCTCCCACTACCCTTCATCCATTTTACCCCACCTCCTCCCCTTTGTCAACCATCACTTTGTTCTCTGTATTTATGTCTGACTCTGATTTTTGTCTATTCATTTCCTTTTTTGGATTCCATATGAATGAAATCATATGGTATTTGTCTTTCTCAGTCCTACTTATTTTATTCAGTAGAATGGCTAAAATTAAAAAGACAAGATATAACAAGTGTTGACAATGATATGGATAAAAACGAAATTTCACACACTGTTGGCAGGAATTCAAGTTGGTATAGACACTGTGGAAAACAGTATGGAGGTTCCTCAACAATTAAAAATAGAAAAGAAGACTTTTAAATTAAAAATACAGTTGAGCTCCTATTCTGAAATCCAGTGAAAAAGGATACCTTTGACTTCTTTCGGGCAATGAATCAGAAAGGGCCAACTGGCATGAAAATAAATTAAGGAATTAACCTTTATCTTTAGTTCTCCCCAGAATTTCCTTCAATTATATTGGCTTGATGACCTGGGGGTAGGGGGAAATAGATATTTTAGCTGAAATTAATAGGTAGCTGAATATATCTAGTCAGTTATCATTTTACTTCTTAGTTTATTCTCTCAGACCCAGTAGGAAAGATGGGAAATGTTTTTAATCTTTAGCTATAGTGTAATTAGACTTTAAAAAATAGTTATAAAATAAATATAAGGCAATGTACTAGGTTCTGAAATGTCCCCAAGTATTCATTATACATTATAAAAAGTTTGAAATCTCAGAGAAATGGCTAGCAGCTGAAGAACATTCTTTAACATTTCTCTGGGATTTTCCAGTGGATTTACCCATAAATATTCAACAACTAAAAAAAAATCTAGACACCTATTTGTCTTTGGGAGAAGGGGATGAGGCCTGGTTTCTCCAGGTTCTCTGTATTTATTGTGTCATAAAGGCAGAAATAAATAAAACAATTAACTTGTGGCATGAGAATCATATAGAAGTCCAGGTTCCAGTGTCATCCCAGCCTCCCAAGGAAGCTCAGTTAATAAGTTCTCTTTGAATTCCCTTAACCTGTTTTCTACAAAGATAAAAATTGATCCTCGTGACTTTCATTCTTGTCATGTAGGACCCTTGAACTTTCTGCTTTACCTCAGATATGGCTGTCCTTTGAAATGGTAACAACATCTGCCATTGTATAGAAATAAACCTCAGGAACTAGCAATTCTATGTGTACATGGGCATTGTCAGTACCTAGCAAGCCACCATCATTGGGTTGAAAGGAACATGAATTCATAAAGAGTGCAGTAAATAAAAATGAGATGATGGTGTGAGGGTAAGAACACAAAGAACATGTAAAAGAGAAGCAGGGGCCAGCCTGAGTCCTTTAAGTTGTTTGGTAGTTTGATTATCAAAGAGCTTTTTTTTTCCTTCTGAGTTAGAAAGGTCATGTCCACAAGCAAGAATAGAAGAATGGCTGGGCTCAAGGCAGCTATGCAGTTGCATTTGACCATATTTTTAACTCTGTTTATAAGTAGGCCAAATATTCTGGTGCATTTTACGTATGAGAAATCTGAGGTCTAGAGAAGTAAGACCTGTTTCCCAAGTATTTCTTAGCTGTTTAGTGGCAGACTTGGGATTTAGATTTGTGTGTCTGGACTTCCACATTATTGCTATTTCCATAAACCTCTGACTCAAAGAGATGTGTGTGTAAGTCACAACCTTCTTATCCCAAAGGATTCAAGATGATTTATAAATACTAATTGACTGATCAGCTAGCAGTTATTTTTCTTACTAAAATATATAATCAGAGAGTTCAAAGTTCCCAACTAGAAAAACTTTTAAGAGTGAGTTTCCCACATAAATGTAAACTCTCCCAAAACCAATAAACCAAGATCAGATATGTTTGAAAAGCATTAGTGTGTTTGCCATTCTCAATTAACAGGAAGTTGAGCTTGTGAGAAACACATAAGTACATTATATCCATCAGGCCAAGTAGGTAATTTAAAACTCTCACAAATATCTCAGTAATATGATGCTATAGCATTTCCTGGCTCAGGGCCAGTTGTCCCAGTGTGGCCTGAATATCCTAATTTTTGTCAGAAAGAGACAGCTCAAGGATACGACAACTTCCTTTATAATTTCACCCCATTCTAGAACCAAAATATTTTTCCTTGTGGAAAGAATACCAGAGAGGGTTCGGGGAAGATCTTTAAAGGAACTTATTAACAGAAATGTGTGATGAAACCAAATTAATCAATTATATTTTTCATACCTTACACTTTGCAGCTTCTTGATCTACTGAAGTGTGTTAGATTAATCAGTACTACCTGTTTTATTTGGATAGGCTTTGATTCCAGAGATACATTGTAAACAAAACAGGAGCCTGGTACTTACTAGATCAATCATGAAACTGTTTACCAATACCTTTCTAATATAAATACAAACTTTCTCTGAATGTGATTGGGTTAATGGGAAAAGTTATCCTAAATCCTGAGAGCATATTTATTAAGACACAAAAGGTTGAAATATTTGAATACCAGATAGCTGAGGAGAAGTGTAAGAAAAAAAAGGTCAATTAACAAAATTGATAATGGGGTGCCTGGGTGGCTCAGTCAGTTAAACATCCGACTACAGCTCAGGTTATGATCTCTCGGTTAGAGGGTTCAAGCCCCCCGTTGGGCTCTGTGTGGACAGCTCAGAACCTGGAGCTTGCTTCAGATTCTGTGTCTCCCTCTCTCTCTGCCCCTCTCCTGCTCATGTTCTCTCTCCCTCAAAAATAAATAAACAGTTAAAAAAGTTTTAATAAAATTGATAAGAATAGGAATTCTGCTTTTAGGCTCACACAATATTTTGATAGGTCACCAACATCTACTGAAGAAGAATTTTCTTTGTATGATTGTATTCTAGAGCTAGCAAATTATTAGTCATAGAGTTCTTTGTAAGGAAGTTATAGAGCTTCAAGTACAAAGCATTTCCACTCCTTTATGTATTCAAGTACTCTGCCAGATATCTGAAGACTTTTATGTTGGATAGCTGTGGTTTTCTGTCTGCTATTGTTCTTACAATAAAAAAAGAGTAGTCCTCATTTAACTCATATACAATAGCAATGTTTCTTAGAATCATAATGGGGGAATAGCCAATCAGTCTGGAATACCATGTAAAAGGTATAAAAAAGACCTTACCAGGGCCAATTTAAGGCAAAATTTGCTCTTGGTTTCATCATCTCCTTTGTTGCTACTCAGCTAGAGTGCTCTATACTCTGTGGATATAATTAATCCTTCACCTGCTTTCAACACTTACCTGTTCAGGGAACTGTTTCTTCTAGCCCCTGATTTCTGACGATGTTAGTGTTCAAATATAATGATTGATCTATGTGAATGTGTTAAAAGATAATATGTTATCACTTCCAGGCAAGAATATTTTAGTTATGGCCTTCTAAAGATAATGATACAAGGGTTAGTTTAAAGGTGAAAATTAAAGGAAAGACAACTTGGGAGCTAAAGGAAACTTTCCATACTCACGCTGTATCTCCATCCAACAGACTTTTGATATTTATTCACTCTCACTCGTCTTCCTATTTCAGGTAAAGCGGTCTGCAAAACCAAGAACAAAATGTTTTTAGACCTACTAGTACACTTTGAAAATGATTTATTCTTAAATAATTTGTGTTCTTTGGGCATTAAATGTAAGAGTGACATAATATTATTCCTCTTTCAATTTTCACTAATAATTTTACTTAAAAATCAGATTCTTATATATACAGAAACTTGGCACCAAATTCAAAATAACAGATTTAACTACCATATTAATGGAAAAATTACAATTTGATGTTAGTAAAGTGCTATTTTTCCTTACAAAACACAGTAATTGAAACTATCTATGGTATGAAAATGAGTTTTAAATATTTCAAAAGTTAGAGTATCTAAAATGTAGATTAAATGTCAGTCAAAGGTCTCTCAAGTCAAAACAAGGATAATAAGTATGTTAGATAGTCTCACTAAAAAAGTACTGGGCTGATTATTTGGAAGCCATGATTTGTAGGGCAAAATAAATCCACAAAACCTCAAAATCCCTTAAAATTAACATTGGTTTGCAACATTTGACATTTACTGGCAAAATAAAAAGCATGCAACTCTTTAAATAGTTTCAGCAATTCACTCCTTGCACAAATTGGAAAATAACAGTTTATGGCATTGACAACGGTTCAGTGAATATGTATAATTTTTCAAACATAACATTTGAGAATTTTTCTTTAAGGTATAGTGAAGTGAAATTTTTTTGACTTTTGCTATGTTCATGCTAATATTATCTAGAGAAAATGAGGCACTCATGCTAAAGAAAGAAGACAGAAATCAGTACTTAGCAAATTCCAGGACAATATGTTATGAACCATGACGCAACTTTATAAATGTTAGCAGGAACAATGCCAATTAAACTGTCTCTCTTGCTCATCTGTCAGAAAATGTCTGAAAAATGTGCATCTCTGACAATTTCTTTCCTTCTACCTGTCATCGAGAGTCTAATGGCCTCAATTCTCAAAAGGAAAGATTGGACAGGGAAAAGTATATGATCGAACACAGAAGGATTAACACAACATTAGAGGAAATCTCCTCTTTGCTATCCTTAGAAACAGATAATAAATTAGAAATATACAGGAATATAGATATTTTCCTTATTCTTATAGAATACCAAAATATGTAGACTTTTTGTTGTGAGTGAAACATTTTTTATGTGTAACTACAATAAATCAATAATAAAGATAATATACTATGGATAGAAATAATATTAAATGACACATATAATAAATCTAGATCAACATAATTATAATTATGTATAATAATGATGAAAAACAAATACAATATTTTCTGAGCTGTGTATCTAAGTCCATAGGATACCATTAAATTGAACAATATATGGATAAGATACATTACCTTACGAGCATTCATCACTTTAACAGCTGTAAATGCACCAGTTTTTTCATGGAGTCCCTGAAACACAGGAGAGTAATAAACATTAAATGCCATCTATATAGTCAAGAAGCAGGCATCAATGGATGAATGGATACAGTATACTGCTAAGTGAAATAAGTCAGAGAAAGGCAAATACCATAAGATTTAATTCATATGTGGAATTTAAGAAATAAAAAAAAATGAGTAAAGTGAAAAATAAAGAGAGACAGAGGCAAACCAAGAAACAGACTCTCAACTATAGAAAACAAACTGATGGTTATCAGAGGGGAGGTGGGTGGGAAGGTGGGTAAAACAGGTAAAGGGGATTAGGAGTACACTTATCTTGATGCACTGAGTAATATATAGAATCATTGAATCACTATATTGCACACCTGAAACTAATATAACAATGTGTGTTAACTGGAATTAAAATTTTTAAATTAATTAATTAAGTTAAAATATTGTAGCCTATTATGGAATATAGCATATTACACAGAGATGAAATATCAGGTACTACATAGAGAACAGAAAAATCAAATTGTGAATATTTTAAAGAAACTCCAACCAACTGACTTGAAAAATCAAGCAAGTTTATGGAGTATTTTTGCTTTTTTGTGTTTGTATTAAACAGTGGACATAATTGGCCATTTGAAGGTACTGCTTTCTTAGTATATTTAGTCTAGGTTTACGTGGCACCAGAGAATCTAAATGGAAAATAAAAATTTCAGATTGAAGATAGGAAAAAAGGAGATGTTAATACTCAACATTTTTTCAACTGAGTATGTGGTATTAAACAGATACATCTTTCCACTGGACCCTCATATACACTAAACAGGTTTTTCCATAATGATCATAGGTAAGAGTGATACATAAGCAATTCAATGACTGTAAACTCTTTGGTATGCCCTCAGTCCTAAGAACCAATGATATTTATGAAAGGAAGAAGTTCTGAAAGATTCTTTCTTATTGAAAATGTTATGAGTTCCAAAATTTAATCTTATCCTAAATGCAAATACAAGTTATAGATTTATAATTTTCAAAAATGGACACAGATGTTTGGAATATGAATTCTCATTGTGTGGCTGGTGCCTTTGAACATATTTCAACTTGTAGTCATAGAAAAAAAGTTCCGTTTTTTAAAGTTTATTTAGAGAGAGAGAGAGAGAGAGGGAGAGAGAGAATCCCAAGTAGGCTGTGCACTGTCAGGACAGAGACTAATGTGGGGCTTGAACTCACGAACTGTTAGATCATTACCTGAGCCAAAATCAAGAGTCAGGTGCTCAACTGACTGAGCCACCCAGGAGCCCCCAAAATTCAGTTTTGTGTTGATATGAGTTAAGCTTCAACTTAAAACATAACGCCTTTTCTAGAAGAATATTTGATTTGGGGGCTGTAGTGAATTACAGTCTCCCCCAAATTTAGGCTAACTGATAACTTCAGAATGTGACCTTAATTGAAAATAAGGTCTTTGCACATGTAATCAAGTTAAATGAGGTCATACTGCATTAAAGCGGCCAATGATTGCTGCCTTGGTAAGAGAAAGGGGGGGAGATTCAGACACAGAGACACAGACACACACACAAAGGGAGGATGGCCATGTGAAGACAGGAGAAATTGGAGTGATGCAACTACAAGCTAAGGGATTCCAAGGATTGCTGGCAACAACTAGAATCTAGGAAGAGAGAAGAAAGGATTATTTCCTAGGGCCTTCAGAGGAGGAATGGCCTTACAGACTTCTGGCCTTGAGAAACATAAGAAAATAAATTTCTGTTGTTTTAAGCCACATAATTTGTGGATTTGTTGCCATAGCTGTAAAGGACTGTCACTAATCACAGATCTCATGTGAAAGACAGCAACACTTTTTTACTTATAGAATGATCAAATGAGGGGTGGTGTGTCTCAATAGTATTGTTAATATCTTGGGTAACCTGTCAAGTGAGTAAATGCAAAAGATTGATTTCAGAAATGTGATCCTTAAATATATTACTTGTTTGTTGTCAAATCTCTTGTATAAAGTATCCACTTTGAAGTATATGAATACTATTTTTAGATGATTCTTACAAGCCCTCTCATCAAAACAAAGCCAACTGATCAAAGAAAATCAAAAGGAAAAGAATTCTCTACCATTACCACTAATGTTACATGCTACATAAGAGTGTCAGCGCTTCTCGGGGCGCCTGGGTGGCGCAGTCGGTTAAGTGTCCGACTTCAGCCAGGTCACGATCTCGCGGTCCGTGAGTTCGAGCCCCGCATCAGGCTCTGGGCTGATGGCTCGGAGCCTGGAGCCTGTTTCCAATTCTGTGTCTCCCTCTCTCTCTGCCCCTCCCCCGTTCATGCTCTGTCTCTCTCTGTCCCAAAAATAAATAAAAACGTTGAAAAAAAATTAAAAAAAAAGAGTGTCAGCACTTCTCTATTTTTCCCCACTGATAAGGCTGATAGTATTTTAAAAATATTTATTTATTTTGAGAGAGAGAAAGAAAGAGAGAGAGAGAGAGAGAGAGAGAGAGGGAATTAGCAGGGGAGAGGCAGAGAGAGAGGGAGAGAGAGAATCCTAAGGAGGCTCCGTGCATAGCCCAACATGGGGCTCAATCCCACAAACAATGAGCTGAAATCAAGTGTCAGATGCTCAACTGACTGAGCCACCCAGGTGCCCTAAGGCTGATAGGTTTTAATCTCATGTGTTTAAGGTTACTTCAATTTTATTGAGCATGCCACAATTTGTAAATGGGGTCATGTGTCAGAAATGGATCAGAAGATTTTCCAGTAACTAGAATAACTCTAGAAATGCTGGCACCTTGACTTAACTCCAGTTCTTGCCAAATAACTAAGCATTAAATAATCATACTGGATAGATGGTTGTAGCACTGATTGGAAGTGGCATGGGTTGCTGATTTCAGTTTATGAGGTCAGGCCTGAAAGAGTTATGTGTCAAAGTGTTATGTGTTGAATTGTGTCCTCCAAAAATATACACTGAATCTCTAACCTCTGGTACCTGTGAATGTGCCCTTTTTGGGAAATAGGGTCCTCGCAGATGTAATCAAGTTAAGATGAAGTTATACTGGACTGGGGCTGGCTCTAAAACCAATAACTAGTGTCCTTCTAAAAATAGGGACATTTGGACACAGATACGGAGAAGCAGAATATTAGACTGATATGTATGCAAGTCAAGGAAGAATTAGATTTCTGGCAATCACCCAAAGGTAGAACAGGCAAGGAAAGCTTTCTCCCTAGAGACTTGAGAGGAATAATAGCCCTGTAGACACTTTGATTTCACAGTTCTAGCCTTCAGAATTGTGAAGGAACAGTTTTTTTTTCTTTTAAACCATCCAGTTAGTGTTAATTTGTTACAGCAGCCCTAAGAAATTAGTACACATAGAAGGATAGCAACTAAGCTAAGGGAATGAGCTGGACTTGGGATAGGGTTCAGAAGAAACTACTAATTAATGTATAAGGAAATGTCTAGAATCAGGTGAGCAGTTTTGGGTGAAGCATCACAGCTACCAAAATCTAAAGGAAAGGAAAATCTGAAGGTAGCATGACAGCCACCAAAAATTTTAAAGGAAAGGAAAATTTGTAGGCTATTGATTGATCAGAAAAAAGGAAGTTAATATTTTAGATATTAACCCTTTATCAGATAGATGGTTTGCAAATATTTTCTTCCATTCTGTAGGCTGCCTTTTCATTTTGTTGATGATTTCTTTTACTGTGCAGAAGGCTTAGTTTGATGTAGTCTTACTTATTTTTGCTTTTGTTGCTTGTGATTTTGGTGTCATACCGAAAAAATCATTGCCAAGACCAATGTCAAGAAGTTTTCTCCCCTATGTTTTCTTCTAGGAGTTTTACAGTTTCAGGTTATTTAAATCTTTAACACATTTTGAGTTAATTTTTGTCAGTGGTGTGAGATAGGGGTCCAATTTCATCCTTTTGCATGTGGATATATGAATATGTTGGAGACTCTGACATTCGTCTGCATCTCTGGAAGAAAATATACATTAATATTTTTATTTATTTAGCTCTTATCAAGAATTATAAAGTGTTTCCCTAATCATTTATATAAGCGTTTTTAGTGAAAATTTTCTACATTGGTATGCACAAATACAACGTGATGAAAACTGGTTCTCGCACATCCTTTAAAGGAGTTATATATGTTTCCTTTCTTGATTCTCAAAGGTTATTTATGGGCTAAAGTACTATTCTGTGCAACACAAATATTTGCCATGTTACGTAGCAAAGATATCATTTGCTCAGTGGTTAGTAAGCCACAGAGTTTTTAAAAAGCTAGAATACACAGTTATCATACTCATGACACACATTTAGTGACATAATTGAATGTCTTTAAGGTGCCACCAATGGCCATAAAGCAAAGATAATCAATTTGGTTCTTATTATCTGTGATTTATTCTCTCATTTGAAAGTTGCATGAACATATTTTGTCAGACAAAGTATCATAATGTTTGGTAAACATGCTCACTGTGTCTGTAGAGGAATTAAAACCTAGATCATGAAACCATATACTGGGTTAATATGCCTAACCATTGTGCAAGCTTTTATAGAAGTCTGGTATATCCATATAATAAATAAATGGAAAATTGCTGCCTGTTAACCTAGTATTTTGGAGAATTCCTTCTGTATCTTGACTTAAAAGTTTTTATTTTCAAATAATTTTAGACTTAGAGAAAAGTTTCAAAGATCATACAGATCTTTGTTTCTATGTATCTTCTACCTAACTTCTTCTAATGTTAACATCTCATATAACCAGAGTACAATTTTCAAAACTAAGAATTGATATTGGTACAATACTCTTAACTACATCATAATCCTTATTCAGATTTTTCCAGTTTTTTCACTAATTTTCTTTTTGTAAGACCCAAACTGGGATATCTCATTCCATTTAGTTGTCATATCTCCTTAGGTTTTTGCAATCTGTGACAGTTCCTCAGTCTTCTTTCTTGTTTTTCATGACTTTGACACTTTTCAAAAGTACTCATCAAGTATTTTGTAGAATATACCTCACTTTGGGTTTGTTTAAAGTTTTTTGAAAATTAGACTGAGGTTATGGGTTTGGGGAAAGAACACCACAGAAGTGAAGTGCCCTTCTCAACACATCATGTCAGGAGTATATGGTAAGAATGATCACCAGTGATGTTAACCTTGATTACTTGGTTAAAGTGATGTCTGCCAAGTTTCTCCATTGTAAAGTTACTATTTTTTCCTTTCATACTCTATTCATTAGAAGTGACTGATGTTGGTTTTGAAAAGGGATAACATTATTCTCAAGTGTTTATCTAAAGAATGTAGAAGTCATCTTGAGATAAACTAATTGTTCAGTGGTGCCATCTTGTGGTTCCCTGGCCATATAGAAGCTGTTTTGTGATCTCAACAGAAGGCCATGTTGTCATAAACAGATTGTCTCCCTCAATCAGATATTGAACCAGGACCAGCAAATCCAATTTCTAGGATATGCCTTGTTTTTCAATTGCAACAAATGTTTTATGAGAAATTAATTTAATACACCATTGTTGAAAACACAGAGAAAATGCTAAAAAAAGAATTTTGGTTTTGGATTCTAGACTGAGTGTTAAATAACCTCACAGTTCTCACTGGTCCTTGTGAATTTTATACAGGAAAATCACAAGGAAAGCCTTAAACTATAAATGTGGGGTTTTAATTTTTTTTCTATCATCAATAAAACTACCAATATCATACAGGAGCCACTATCTGCACTGTATTAACAAAGATTCCTGAAACAAAATTTGCATGCAAAAAATGACTTTTTAATTCTCAAGCATTAGAGAGCAAGGAGAAAAAGATTCTCTTAGCTCTCATTCCTATTATATGAAAAGAAACTGCTGCTTAAATCTATTGTGTAAGCTCACAGGCCCTCTCATATTTGAATAACAGAAGATGATATGTAGTAACTGATTTGTAGCCATTTTTGACACTAAGTTCAAACCTATTGACATTTGGAATCAAGTAATCTATATCTTCAACTCAGGCATCTCTTTGACTTGTCATCAAGCTCATTCAACTTATTCAAGTTTGATTATTAATAGATACATATGATATAATATAATTTTAGCGGCAATAAAAGGTCAAATAGTCAAAGAATTCCCTCTTCCACCCCACCACCTGCCACAAAATCATTCATTATGTCCTCAATTTTATTAAAGTAATAAAACTCCCTGATTATTCAAATGTTAGCTGAGAGAAAGACATACTGAGTTATTATTTGTCATCAACACTTTAGCATGAGTTAGATGCTCAGATTAGATAACTACAAGAATGGCAATGAATAGTTAAGTGTTGATGGAGGCAGAAGGTGGAGAAAGGAAAGGATTAGAGTCTGAAGAGTTCCAGGAAATCTTATCCTGTAGCCACAAGGAAGGTAGCAGGTATCTGGAACGGTGAGCAAAGTAAAGGTGAGTGAGAAGGGATACTCAAAGTGTGAAGGGAGGTAAGAAAAAAATAGGAGGGGGAGTGGATGGATAAGTGAAAAGAAACAATGTGTCAAGTCATAACTTTATTAGAGGAATTTACAGTTTTTAATATGTATACACCTGGAACAATTAGAGAGTAAAACAAAATGCAAAGATTAATTAACAACATAAATTCCAGGTCCCAAATACAGACTAAATACAGTTTAAAGGCAAAAGAATGAACACATGATACCCTGTGAAGGTCTTAAATGAAGTCCTAAAAAAAATCCCTGAGTAATTTATGTTCTTACAACTATTTTCTAGGGTTGTACTCTAAAATATAGTAATTGGGACAAATGTGTATTTTTTTTTCCAGGATCATTTGAAATTTTCTAGGAGAGAACATAAATTCCTCAATGTGTTTATTTCAATTTGGCAAGAATTTGTGTTCTTAAGTAATTAACTTAGATAACCAAATAAGCAGCATTATTTAGTAATTAACTTAGATAATCAAATAAGTAGCATTATTTAGTCTGCTTCCCCCAGGCAAAACATTTTACTACTGTGCTGTTGCTCTGCAATGGCTCCAAGCTGAACATTAGCATTCAGAGTCTGCCCTATGAAAGGAAAATGTGGCATGTTCCTGAATTTAGGGTACTAGCCATGTATAAAAAAAATTGTTAAAAGGTGTATGTGTCTGCTTTAAACAAAAGCCAATGCAAGAATATCTTGATACACATAACAGGAAAATTAAGAGATGGTCATAAAAGAATTCTGTAGTTTACAAATGGACTTATACTAGTTTTCATTAAATACTAAACTTATCAAATTTATTTTTGGAAAATCAAATTACGTACATTTCAGATTACTTCCAATTTGGGGGAAAATCTCAAAAGTAATAAAGCAGGTCAACTTGTACATTGGGGATCCATAATCAAACTATAAGTTACTCAACTGTTGCAGAAGAAAATTATTCAGTGTCCTAGTCACTTGAGACTTAGCCTTGCTGACTTCTAACTGACCAACCAGTCCCCCATACTTCTTTTTGGAGCACATGATCTCAAGATTTCCATTTTTGTTTTATAGGTTTGTCCTGTGCCTTTGGCCCTGCTCAGATGGAGATAATTTGATGTTCCAGTTATTCATTATTTCTATTAGCAAATTTAGGAGATAGATTCAGTAATGGAAGGGAGAATAGGAAGAGTGGTAGTGGTAGAGCAGGGAATAGGTGATGAGCCTTAGGTGGGACTCAGTCATCTCAAATCCTTTATAAGTATAGAACCACATTGACAACACAAGAGTAAGATAATTACATACAGACAATGATAGTGAAAAAATACATTAAGGCAATGAAGTCTAGTTATGAAGCACATAGTTATATCAATGTTTTAGTCACTCCATCAATAAAATCAGGTGAAACAGAAAAGTACTTCAAGTCTTGGAATATATTTCTTTTGCTTTGGAATCTGTAGTGCCTATCATAATGCCTGATACAATAAAACCATTTTAATGAATAATTGTCGAATAATAATAAATGATGAATAGAGTAACTGAAAAGGCTTCCTTGGAAGAAGTAGAATGTCAACTGGACCATAAAGATGACATAGCATTTTAGCAAATTCTGAAGGGTAGAGTGGACCTAATGAGTGACACACCATAAACAAAGGCTATGGGATAATGTTCAGTATGAGGGCACAGCCACTAAAGAAGAAAAGAAAAGGAAAAAGTGGGAGTGGCTGTAAAAAGAGATGAAAATGAAAGAATTCAAGAGTGCACCTGTTTTATAATGCTAGAAACTTCAGTGTACAATTTTTTAAAATAAAATCTTGTTGAAAATAAGACAGAAATGATCATTAAGTAATTAGCCATTAGTTGTTTTACATTTTATGACTGACTTCTGTTAGTTAATGGTCTGAATGCAAAGCTCAGGGTGGCTAAGGCACTGAAAAACCAGTAGTGAATTGCAGTAATGATCAAGTTCTTGGGGATTACACATTTTAAACCATAACAAATGATTTAAAATAGCAGTTGTGACAGCTGTGTTGGAAAAATCCATCATTCTGTGGCAGTTAATTACTATGTTTTTCCCCAGAAAGAATACAAGACAGTCCTTGATGGCCTTGTAATTTTGATTAGGCAAAAAAACTATTTTTAATCATGCAATTAAGGAAACTGTTGTGGAAAGACTGTCAACTATTCAGCACTTCCTACATTGTCCTTCCAGTTATTTGCTTTGCCTTATGTTGGCAAATATAAACCACATAATCCCCAGGGCATTCTTTCTTTCTTTTCAATTGGTTTTGTGGTGGTGAAAGGCCACAAGGCACTCACTACATTCATGTCCATTTGGTAACCTTGTTTTTTATCCACACTGTTTTGTCCTTCTAGTCATTTGTTTGACTGCCAACTTTGTGCAAACAAACCAAGTGATGCTTCAAGGCCACCAAGAGTGCAGCCGCAAACAGCATCTGGGAGTACTTTGTGCTGTGCTGTGGAGGAATGAGACAATATGGCTAACAGGATAGTTTATGTCAGCCTTGTGTTTGTGGGAAAGTAAAGACATGGGGCTGGAGAGGACTTACAAAGAGTAGCGAGTCCATATTCGTGCCTTTTAAAGGAATTCCACAAACTACAACATTAGAATTGCTTTAAAAGTTTTAAGGAAGTCACAAATGTGTAGAGATGTTTGATAAATACTATTTGATAACTGAAAAATTTATTGAGACTCGCATTTTTTATAGATCCCACAAAACCTAGTGAAGTGCTAGGTCACAAAAATCATGCCCATTACATTTGATTTAGGCGAAATATTCATTTAGCTGACAAAGGGCACTAAAGAAAAGAGAATTTCTGATTTGATATTTGTAATCACAAAGGTTTTGATACAGCCAAGTGTATCAAAGTTGGAAATTTAATTTTGGGTGTGACTTTCTCCTTTTGGAGAGAATTCAGAGTAAGCAGGAGCAGTACTTTGAGCAGGTAAATCCTAGAGTTGAATAAATACTATTTTAACCTTGGCACATTAGGATTGAAGTCTTCTGTAATCAAGCTGCTACAACTTTCAGGGAAAACACTGCAATTTGGGGGTGGAGGAAAACAGCAACTACTCTTCCTTCAAGAACAGTGACAAAGAGATTGTTGCTGGTCTTTATAAATATCATTTATGACACAGTTGTCACTTTTGGGTCCCTATGAAGAAATGTCATAACTTTATAAATACGAGAATAAATCTGCATTCAAGTTGTTTCAGTAATGAAAATGAAACTTACATTACAACTTGGTACATCATAATCCTGAGGCTTCATAAGATACTCTTACTTAATTAGAGTTGACCCTTAAATAACACAGGGTTGAACTGCACAGGTTTACTTATATGCAGATTTGTTTCAATAAATATATAAACTTATGATACCAATACATATAGTACAGTACTATAAATGTATTTTATCTTCCTTATGATTTTCTTAATATTTTACTTTCTCTAGATTATAATACATAATACAGTATAATATATATAAGATATACATATATATAACATACACATAACTTATAAAATATATGTATTAATGTGTTAATCAACTGTTGATGTTATCAGTAAGGCTTTCAGGAACAGTAGACTATTAGTAGTTAAGTTTTGGGGAAGTCAAAACTTATACATGAATTTTTTGATTGTGTGGGTAGATTGGTGACCCTAACCTCTGCCTTGTTCAAGGGCCAAACTGTAGTCTATTTACCTATCCATCTCCATTATTATACTGGCATCTCTTTAAAGGCAATTTTTTTCTATACATCTTTAGAGTCTAGCACAGTGCCTGGCACATAACCACCACTCAGCAAATATGTGTTGACCTAACCAAATAAATCTCCACATGGGGCTCTAAATAGGGAGGAGATGCATGGGCAAAGGTGTGTGTATGTATATGTGTGTGTGTGATAGCAGGAATTACAAAAATAGTTTTTATGCCAGGTTATGTGGGAAAAGAGTTAAAGAGCCCAAAGTTCAATGTGCACCATGATACACTGGAGTTTCTTCACAATGACTGTGAAATGCTAAACTGCAACAGACTACTCCAGGAACTCAAAGGCCATTATTTGTCCATAGGTTAATTTAATTTTTCTGACCCTATAATCATCTTAGTAGTTCCACTGTGAAGCCACTCAAAATTCTTCAACTCTCTTCAAGTTAGAGAGCCTCAAAGGGGAAGATATGAGCTGGTCAAGGTCAGTGCATGAGCCTGCAAAAGTAGTAAAAGTGCCAAGGCTCTTGCCAAATTGGTACAAGTTTGGTTTGTTAGGTGACATTACCTAATTCTTATCCATACTTCCCCTAACTCCTGGATACTACTCCCAAAACTTCTTCACCAAAGATCTTCTGTTTATATCTCTTGTGGTCATATCAATTGTGAGTACATGAGATGGTGAGAGCTCCAAAGTCCTCACTTCTTTTTTTTTTCTTAGCAAACCACCAAGTTACCCAAACCTTGGCTAAATGGAACCAAATAATATATGCTGAAACAGAAATTTTGTAGTTAAAAAGCTATTGAACCACTGGCATAATCCAACAAACTAACGTTTTTCTTCACCCAGAAATATGGGACAGTCATGGTCATGCTTATTAGAACTATGAAAGGAGTCGGAAGAGGGCCTTCATGGTTTCAGTGGCTTTGTAGCTTAGAAACTGCCCTGCAATTTGAGGCAGTTATGTGTGCTTATACAGCAGCTTCAACTGAGTTTTATTACCCTTGTTATTACTCCTGTAGGGAAAAATAGGTCAAAATATGTAGTAACATCATTTGCAAATGGAACTGCTCTCTTTTGCATTATAGCATTCAAATAGTGAATTGCACAAAATGAAAATAAAGTGCAATGTTCTTGGATGCAGTATACATATAACATTTGGTGGAAATAAATGAATGGCTACTAGTAGGCAACCAAGGGAAGACCTCAATTCACTGCCTTGTGAGAAGCACAGTACTCTCTACAGGGGACAAAAATAAAAAGGTACTGAGTATTGGTGCTAGAAATGGGTGACATCATAAAACCTTCAATGCTGGTCACAAATTCAAGTTTAAAGTCACAGTCTATAAATGTGCTAATGCTAAGGAAACTATACAGGAACTCTCTGAGACTAGGGTCCATACTATGTCAAATACTCTAAAAACATTAGAAATGCTTTGTAAAGTATAGTAAAATCATGATCTAGTGTAAGATGACAATTTAGTTCTCCATGTGGGAAGCCTCCTTCACCCACAAAGTTCTGTTTCTTTTCTCTCTCTGAAGGACCATACACTACAAAAATAAAAGAGAACTCAGCTATCAAAAGCCACCTTTGTATCAAGATTTTTTTTCCTTTCAGTTTTCATTCTCTCCCATTGTCACAGAATGCTTTTTTGTCTTTAAGGTTTTTCTGGGCTTTACCATGGGGGTAGTGTGTGAGGGCATGGGCAAAGGCAAAGAATTAAACCCTCTATAAGCAAACAGATTTTAGCACACAACAGATTATGCTTCATTACAATGTCACAATGTTGTAACACAGATTGCTTTCTTTATGCAATGCATGAATCAGTTAACACTCATGCAAAATGCATTCCATCTGCTCAGACAGATGTAAGCTGCAGCATTTCCAATTCTATCAAACAGCACAACTAGTTGAAATAAAATCACTGAGACAGATGGGTGATGGGGAAGGAGAGGGACTCAACCAAAAGAACCAGCTTTACCTCAAAATCTACCCAATCAAAAGAATATTCTCTCGCCTCCCAGGTTTATCATAGAGGTACAAACACAACAGCCCTTAGCATGAAGCTAAGGTAGAGAGCATGCTGATGCATTACAGAGAAAAAAAAGTCTTTATAAACAGAACTGTCGCCACAATCTATAACAGTGATTAGCAGTTCTCAAAGGTATCTTAGAAACATCTACATTTGACTAGGATGGAAGTAGGACTTGGGGAAATGCCAAGGAGGAGGGAAAATGGAAACGAAAGTAGCAGTGGAAAAAGTAAGAGAACAGGCATAGAGTATAAAAGATTTAAAAAGCATATGAGGAGAAAAAGTGGCTTTAATTGAAGATAGGCCAAGAAGCAGCAATAGCCTTTATGGTCTAATCAATGCTATAAAGCATAGGTGTAAAGAAAGTAAAGGACATCTTCCATCAGTTTGGTAATTTACCACTAATTCCCAGGCCCTGCCAGCCTCAAAAAATTTGGGACTCCTCATTCTAGCCACTAAGTTGATTTTAAAGCTACTTCTCCTTGAATTGACCTTGAATTGACCTTTGTGGGTAATGCTCTATGGTCCAGCCAGATATTTATTCCCTTAACACTTCACTCTGCTATCCCATTTCTTCAGGATCCTGCTCTGTCTTTTCAATGTCAAAGCATTAAGTAACCTTCCCTTACTGAAGTATGGGGAAGGCCTTGTCCAGTAACCCCCCTTCTCACTAAGGTAGTATATGTACATTTTAACTGGAGGTGTCTGGTTTTTGGAGGGCCTTTTTAACCCTATGGAATGATCTAAAAGTGGTGGGAATTTCAGCACATTTTGGCTACTATAATGCTGGACTTGCCAATAACAGGCTGTTTATTTCAATACTACAGAAATGAAATCTGAAGAGTGTGAAATCAGGTAAAAGGCTCAAAGTTAAACCTTTCAGTGTATCGCTCAGAGTTGTGTGGCAGACAGAGGTAGGTTCAGGGTAAAGGGTAGTGGGATATAGGCACCCAGAAAATGCTGAGCTGAAATCTGTAACATGATAAGAGGAGGATGATGCTTGTGCACAGGAAAATAAACTCCAAATACAGGAAGATCTTAGTTAAGGCTACCTGAAAGAGGAAAGCCAGTGAGGCAAAGTCAAATCTAGCAGTATAATATGGAAGACTAAGAGACTAAGGCAATAATAATGCTGATTAATAAGGCTAAAACTAATAAGGCTGAAACACACATTTATATAAAATATATGCATAGTGTAACAAAATCTGCATCTCTGTGTGTACACACATGTACATACACACTGGAGAGCTGCTAGTAGGGAGTTATGTGGGTGTGTAGCAATGATTCCAGGATTTGAAGTAAAGGAACAGAAGAAATCTAAGGGATCATGGAAACATGAAGAAACCAACTCTGCCTTCTTCACAATTTTGACTTTCTTCTTTTTTTATTAAAGTTTTTTTTCAATGTTTATTTATTTTTGAGACAGAGAGACGGAGGCAGAGTACGAGTGGGGGAGGGGCAGAGACGGGGGGTGGGGGGTTGGGGGGGTGGGAAGACACAGAATCCTAAGCAGGTTCCAGGCTCCCAGCTGTCAGCACACAGCATGATGCCAGGCTGGAACCCACAAATCCTGAGATCATGACCTAAGCTGAAGTCAGATGCCCAACTGACTGAGCCACCCAGGCACCCCTGACTTTTCTTTCTTCCTTCAAATACTTTGTCATTTCTTCCTGCTACATTTACCACTATTGGCCTCCTAGAGTAGTAGCGTAGCCACAATTAAGCCCAAGATTCCTTTCCAACTCTGGTGCTCTTTTCACTCCTTCAGGCAACTTCCATATTTAATAAGTATTTATTAAATCCTATCTATATGCTAGACACCAGACAGGACATTACGGTTTCCACTTTTGAGGAACTTTTAATATAGTAATAAGCATACACAAACTACCATAATGCGGAGACAAGGTGGCAATTTTCATAATAAGAGTACAAATGAAAAGTTACAAGATCCTTGAAAGTATATTATAAAACAAATTATATTTAAATAAATTAAGTATATTATAAAGTAAATTATATTTAAGAGTTTCCTTGAAAATATTTCACAAATTCAGAGGCTCCTGGGTGGCCTAGTCAGTTAAATGTCCGATTTAGGCTCAGGTCCTGATCTCAGGATTTGTGAGTTCGAGCCCCGTAGCAGGCTCTGTGCTGATAGGTCAGAGCCTGGATCCTGCTTCAGATTCTGTGTCTCCCTCTGTCTCTGCCTCTACCCCGCTCGTGTTCTGACTCTCTTTCTCTCTCGACAATAAACATTAAAAAAAATTAAAAAAGAAAATATTTCACAAATCCAGGCCACTATTCCCCTCCTCCAAATCAATGAGATTCTACATATTTGACTATTTTCAAATTGTAATACCTATATATTACTGTTATAATTATAAGCTTCAGGATGGATTTATGATTGAATCCAATGGAGCAAACTGCTAATAGTTGGAGAATATAAAGAAAACAATTGATATAACAGGATGATTGAACTTTTTTATGTCTCAATTTCTATCTATAATGGAAGAAAGAATTTTACTCTAAAAATTTCTGTGAATTCAAATGCTGGTACAAATGCATTGTTTAAATACTACTTTAACCAGCTGAGTGCTTATCTGACAATGTTGAGACATATTAAATAATAAAAATATGTTTGATGATATTTATTTTCAGGGTGACTTTGTATAAGTCAGGAATTGGAATCCAATTATTAGCCTGGAATTAGGCCACTATGTTTAGATAGCCAGCCCCACTTGGCTAATCATCAGACCTCTCAAAAACCACATATCCGGGGCGCCTGGGTGGCGCAGTCGGTTAGGCGTCCGACTTCAGCCAGGTCACGATCTCGCGGTCCGTGAGTTCGAGCCCCGCGTCGGGCTCTGGGCTGATGGCTCAGAGCCTGGAGCCTGTTTCCGATTCTGTGTCTCCCTCTCTCTCTGACCCACCCCGTTCGTGCTCTGTCTCTCTCTGTCCCAAAAATAAAAAAAAAAATTAAAAAAACAAAACAAAAAAAAAAAAAAAAACCACATATCCACACCTGGCTTAAAATCAGAGTATGGAATCCAGAGAAGATACTTCCCCCATGCCTGACTTGAACAAGAGGGCATCTGTAAGATGTAGCTTTGAGAGCCACTTTGCCTTTTTGAAAAGACTAAACAATTATATTATGCTTCATTAATTTAGCAGAACTTTCAGGAAGGCCAATCTGAATTACTTCAAAATCTAAATTGAAGTAACTTTAATATATTGATACAGGTTGCTTAATAGACAACCTTGGTGAATTTACTTTAATGACTATGTAAGAATGATTTTCAATTAATTCATCAACACTATACCAAAATATAGTTTTTTACTATTTTGTACTGCATACAAGCCAACAAAAACTACCTGAAATGCTTGTTTGCAAGGCATTGTGCTAGGAATTGTGTGTGAGAAAATCTAGTGCTGCCAAAAGACTTGAAAAAATTGTTTTTCCAAATGCATCAAATAATCTTTTTAGTATTGTTTATTATATTAATTTTTTTGACAACACATTGTTTCCAATCAGCCAAGTATTTATGAATTATTACGCAAAGGGTTTATTACTATTATTTGATATGCATGTAAGGTTCAAAATACACTTCCTATGCGATCAAAGGTATTGGATTGGATAAATATCTGAATAAATATTTTTAGTATATGTTAAAATATTTACTGCTCTATGAATTAGTTACATATGCAATCATTCAATTTCTAAATATATTGTTGTTGCTTTTTTTAATGTTTATTTTTGAGAGAGAGACAGAGAGAGAGACAGACAGAGAGCGAACAGGGAGGGGCAGCGAGAGAGGGAGACACAGAATCTGAAGCAGGATCCAGGCTCTGACCTGTCAGCACAGAGCCTGATATGGGGCTCGAACCCATGAACCAGGAGATCATGACCTGAGCTGAAGTCAGACGCTTAACCGACTGAGCCACCCAGGCACCCCAGGTTGCTTTCTAAATTGTACTGAATTTTGGTCACAGAATATCTTCTATAGGACACAGATTCTTTAGTATTTAAGATTTTCTTTATAGCCAAGTAAATATCTCTTAAGTGCTGGGAAAGAATGTTTATTCTCTAATAGATGCTTGAAGAATCCTACATATTTCTAAGAAATCAAGCTTACTAGTCGCATTTTTATTAATTTTTTGTCAACTAGATCTGTAAAATTCCAAGACATCAAACACTTTCATTGTAATTGTGGAGGGATCAATATCTCCTTATAATTCAATCAATTTAGCTTCACTTACTTTTAGGATATATTTTTGATGCATTTACATATACTTTTATATGCACATATCAAAAATAAATTTTCACCAAAATTTTTATCATTATGCAATAAACTTCTAGTTTTAATTTCAGCATTATGCAATAAACTTCTTTTTATCAATAAAAAAAATCTGTTTAAGCCAAGAAACATATTCATTTGGGACTTCGTAACAGAAATAAAATCTTATGAAAAAAATCTGCTTTTATTGATTACTTTTTACTTTGTTTTAAGTGACTGACTTACATTTTTTGAGAGCTATGCCACCTAGAGTATTCCCCAGGCTAAGCAGTGTTCCTTGGGCCAAACTTTGAAAACAAAATAACTGAGTGAACTGGTTTTTCCCGGAATTGACTGACAAATGACTGTGTTAACAGAATGTAAATGAAGAAAAGATCATCTTGCCATAGTAATGACTACAAGGCTGTAAGACCAGTATCTTTTTCCTTAATAAGTCTTTGACAAATACAGAAATAGAGCTAGAGGGCTACAAAGAAAGGTTGCAAAGGCAGATGGTTTATTTGTTTCTTTACACCAATTTTATTTATTAATATGCAAAATCCAATTCCTTTCACCCTCAAAGTAGTAGCTCAGCAGCTTTTGCCATTTGTGTGAGTTTAAATGTTTGTTGCACCCCTTAAAAGCTGCTGAACTATTACAAAGTTTCCACTTCTACAAGACAATTATAAAAAAAATCCACCATCTGTCTAAGCCAATATCTGAGCTTTCACCAAACCAAAGTACTCTCGTTTCAAGGGTCTTCACTGTTGTTTTGGTCATGAGTCACTGTCAGCGAGATAATTTAGAAGTTTCTCTTATTTATCATACATTACACATTTATTCTACTGTGAACTATGAGAAGTCAGAAAATTCCTACATATTTTTGGGGCAGGATTTGAAGGAGTATTAGCTCAGAGCCTTCCTTAAGAAGGTTGCTGAACCTGCAAAAATTAAGCTTTCTCTCCAAGGAACACTGCTACCCTCCACTACCTCTCCTCTCACTCTCCCCAATTTACTATTCCAAATGTTGACTTTGAGAAATAGTGAGATTGTTTTATAATTGTCTTGCTGAAATGGAACCCCTGCGATATATTTTAGCAGCTGTTACACATTACAGCAAGCATTTAAATGCAGGGGAGATTCACAGATTAAAATAGACATTTAAGGCAATCTTGAAGAGGAAAAAATCTCCCAAGAGGAGCGTAAGGGGGAGCTGTGTAGAACAGAGGAGTAGACCCATCCACTTTGACTGGGTGAAGGTGGGTGGTAGTGTTGATGGGGTTATTAGATGTAGGGGCGGGGCCTGGAGAAAAGGGGGCAAAGAGGAAGGGGAGAAAAAGAAGAAAGAAAAGGAGGATGAGGATGAGGAAGAAGGAGAAGAGGACAAAGGAGGAGGATGACAAAAAGGAAAAGAGGAGAGAAGGGGAGGGGAAAGACTGACTTTCCTTGGAAAATGGGCAAAGTTTGTAGCCAAAGCAATTCATCTTACTGGTTCCTTTTGCCTAGCATCTGTAACATTTACCAGCCGCTCAGCAAAATTCAGACAGCCTAAATGATCTAGTTTCATTCTCCTGAATTAAACTCTGGGCCTGACTAAGCCTTGTCTTACAGAAAGGCAAATGGAAAGTAGCTTTTCTACACCCAAAAGTTTAAGTACCAAACTGCACCAATAAGACTATTCAGGTATTGAGAACCATACATATGTTTGCATGTGCATATGTGTGTTTCACTTAATAGGTATATATTCATTAAACTTTGGATGGCTTGATAAGTCCTTGCAACCAGCTAAAATAAATAGTGATTTTATATAAAGATCTTCTACTTGATATGTTTGAAGGTTTCAGAGTTTTTCAGTAATTACACTGAGTTTATTCCTTTTAATTGTAAAGGATTTAGAAACTTCCAGCTCAAAGAAGATTTTTCTAATAAATAGCATCAATAAATTCGCAGAATTGGCCAGTTATGACTGGGCAGTAGCCCATAGATGTTTTAAGTTCTACTCTGTGTTTACGAGGTAACTTGATGTACTACACAAAATTACAAACTAAATATCTGTGTTTTGTCTCCATCTTATTTAGATTTTTGAAGCTAAACAGCAGCAAAAACTGTGTCATTCTTTCTCTAGGAATGTGTAGCTCTAAACTTTGCCCTTTCAGATGTATAAATTCAATTCGGCATATCACGGAAGTGTGTGTGTGTGTGTGTGTGTGTGTGTGTGTGTGTGTGTAAAGTTATAGCAATAGAGAAAGACCTTTTTAATCCAATTTTTAAGTCTCCATCCAAATTACAACTTTATATTTTTATGCATTACATTGACTGACCATGGATAAAGGAAAGCTTACAAGATTGTCCTCTTGCAAAAAGTGATTCAATTTGATTAAACATGTTGTTCTCCTGGGTTAATGACCAAATTGGCTCCAATGGCAAAAGCCTCTGAAAAATGCTTTGGCATAATCTTTGCTAATATAACATTCAGATATGATCATACACCGATGGTGAGAAAAAAATGTCTGAGAAATATCAAAGTGACAAATGCAAGTCTCCTAGATTATATTATGAAATTTTAGGCTCTCTCTTTCATCTGAAAAAGTAGAAACAAAAAACAAAAACAAAAACACAGACTCTCATAAGGAGACTCCACTTAAGTCAATTTGAGCATTATTATCTTTTACAGAGGAAAACACTCTTTTACAAAGAATAACAGAAATAACTGAAGTGATGGCAAATGAATCTAGGAAAGTTTAGAGATCCTAGGGTTGTTAAGCTGAGTGAAGAGAAGGTTCAATGGTAACCTTGAAGAATGTCTTCAAATATACACAGTGTCATGGATGCTGCTGTGACTACAGGAAACTGACAAAAAGAAAATAGGCTTTAATTAAAGCAGGAAAGATTTTTACTAAACATCAGCAAGAACTCTGACAATTAGAATGATAATACATGGGAATGAGTTTCTTTCACAGAGACTTCTAGAGCCTGTTTGTGTGTGTGTGTGTGTGTGTGTGTGTGTGTGTGTGTGTGACTATCTAAAAGTTTGAAGCTTGGTGGGTCTAAATAGAGAGAGTTTTAACAAAGCTCTCTATTTCCTGATAGTAACAATATTTAATAATACAACTGTTCTTTTACCTTTTGTGACTTCAGCATCCTTAGAATCATCCCTAGTGCCTTCATAGTGACTTTCCTTTTTGTCTTTCAAGAAATGCAATCAATATGGTATAAAAGCCTGGGCTCAGGATTCATAGAAATCATGTATTGTATCTTCCCATAGCTTAACTATTATTCTTTTTCCACCATTTATACAATATTGGTTGTTTTCCCAGACCTATTCTGCAGGATAAATTGAATATAATCTCTTCTGCTACCTCTCAACTTTTTAATGACTAACCTAATTTTCAAACCAGTCACTCATCATTTGAGAGATTTAAGGACAGTTAAATATGAATTTGCTAATACTATGTGGGGCCCCACTTACACGAATGTATTATCCACTGGAAACAAATTTATTCAACTTGCTGAGATGCACTAAGAGCACAAATAAGCACAAGCCCCTCCACCCTGGTTTTAACATCTGCCGCTAATTGTATTACTCATTTTAAATGTTGACTTAGGAAAGTTGAAGCCACACCCATTTTAAAACCAAGTTTTTCTCTGTATAGTTTGTTTGTACATGAAATGATCCATATCATAGTATCAAAATATTCTGTCATCCATTGTTATTCTTTGAAACAAATCTCAGTCAAAGGAAAGTCATAAGAAGAAAACACTTCAGAGACTAGAAAATGTATTTCTTCTTCATTTTGGAAATGAGGGAGAACTTTCCTTTTATTCTTATTTGTTTTTAAAAATGTCTTATGCATCTATTTATTTTGTAAAGGATAATTATCTGGCTGATTTTCTTTGCCCCTTTGTAATTTTAGTGGCTAACCAATAAGAAATTCTTCTTGCATTTAATAGAAGACAGTCAATGGTGACATTTATATATAACCTTATTCAAAACTAGCTCTTGGGTAATCCATTTCACAGTTAAGGTTATAGTAGAGAATAATTTACTGTAACAAAGACCCAAGTATATTTATTTTCTTTTTTTAATTTTTAATGTTTTCATTTATTTTTGAGACAGAGAGAGACAGACATGAGTAGGGGAGGGGCAGAGAGAGAGAGGGAGGCACAGAATCCAAAGCAGGCTCCAAGCTCCGAGCTGTCAGCACAGAGACTGACGCGGGGCTCAAACTCACGGACGGTGAGATCATGACCTGAGACAAGTTCGGACGCTTAACCTACTGAGCCACCCAGGCGCCCCAAAGCATATTTATTTTCAAAGCTAGAAACCATTCATTTTGCTTCCTTGATGACAAAATTATTTCAATAACTATTTTACAGCAAGTAAGGATGGTCTGTATCTTATCACCATTTAATTTAGTGTGAAACTCAAATATCTAAATTCATTGCAGGCATCAAAAAAAATTAGATGAAAATAACTTAAGTAAACTCTTAAATTTATATTTATGGTCAAATGATTGTTGACAAGAGTGTCAAAACAATTATGGAGAAAGAATAAGTCTTTTTAACAAATGGTGTGAAACAACCTGCAAAAGAATGAAGTTGTACCTCTCCCTCATACTATAATCAAAAACTAACTTGAAATGGATCACCTACCTAAATGTAAGAGCTAAAACTATAAAACTCTTAGGAAAAAATATATGGGTAAAATCTTTGTAACATAGCATTAGCTAATGCTTTATTAGAGCAACTAAAAATATAGATAAACTGGACTTTATCAAAATTAAATGAAAGCTCACAAAATAAGAGAAAATATTTGCAAATCATATATATGATCAGGAATTTGTATTATCAAAGGATTTTAAACAGACATCTACCCAAGAGAGATACACAAGTGGTTAATAAGCACATGAGAATATACTCAACATCATTAGTCATTAGGAAAATGTATATTAAAATCATAGTGAGATACCACTCTATATCCACAAGGATGGCTATAATTTTTTAAATGGAAAGGAGTGTTGGAGAGGATGGAAAGAAATCAGAACTTTCATCTTTGTTAATGAGAATGGAAAATGGTTCAGTCACTGTGGAAAAGTCTTACAGTTCCACAAAAAGTCACATGTAGTTATCATGTAATGAGCAACTCCATCCCAAAATGTACACCCACTAGGATTGAAGATGTGTATCTATGCAAGAACTTATACATGAATCATCATAGCAACATTAATCATAATAGTCACAATCACTAAAACAATCCAAATGTCCCTCAAAACTCAAGAGTCAATGATTGAATGGTATGATTATACAATGAGCTATTATTCAGCCATAAAAAATGATGCACTGATTCATACTACCATGTGATGAACCATAAAAAATAGTATACTAGGTGAAAGTAGCTAGTCACAGGACGTCACACATTATATGATTCCATTTAGGCGAAATTTCCAGAATATGCAAATATTCTGAGACAGTACAGTAGTGGTTGCCAGTGGTTGGAGAGAGGAAGAATGGGTAATGATTGTTAATGTGTACAGGATTTACTTTGTGGGTCATAAAATTTTCTGGAATCAAGTAATGACCATGGTTGCACCAATTTGTGAATATACTACCCCCCACACAAATTATACACTTTTAAAGGGTAAATGTTATGTAAACTTTATCTCATAAAAGCTGTTACTTAAAAAATTAAAATAAATTAAATAATAACTGTGGGAACATTAAGTATGAATTTCCTCTAGTCTTAACAGAACAATTTAGGAAAAGAAACAGTTTAATAATTGTTAGTAATGTATTAGAGAGACTAATATATAGTTAATGTCTTTGGACAGTGAAGCAAGCTCTGATATGGTAGAACGAGTATGTTGGTTTTGAATTTTAGCTTTTTACCACTACCTATGTGACCAACCATTAGGCAAGTTACTTGACCTCTCTGAGTCTCCATTTACTCATCTGTAAAATAGGAATTCTCACAGGAATGTTTTGGAGTTTACAACACATAACATACATGAAAGGAGTAGCACAGTGCCTGACACATAGCAATCACTAAAAGAATATAAAACCAAATAACTAAATCATTCAATGCAAGGTACTGGGCTTAAGCTTCAAAAGCAAATCAAGTCTAGGACTTCACCTTCAAGAAGTTCAGGGTCAACTAAGCTATTAGAAACTACCATAAACACGTTTTATTATTCTCCACAAGCTTTCTGTGGGGCAAGGGATCCCCAACTCCCCCACATTGCTCCCTCAGAAAGTTTCTGAACCTTTCCACCACATCCCCCCCCCCCTCCAGTCAAACGTAGGATTATAGGAACATCAAACAAGGTAGTGCAAAGAATTCTACTTATGCATGTTGCTGTTAACTGAACACTGTAAAGCAGTTATCACTCATTGGGGATATCTGTAATATATTTTTCAAAAGTATTGTCTTTCTTTTTTTATTGTTTATTTATTTTTGAGAGAGACAGAGACAGAGTGTGAGCAGGGGAGGGGCAGAGAGAAAGGGAGACAGAATCCGGAGCAGCCTCCAGGCTCTGAGCAAGCTGTCAGCACAGAGCCTGACACGGGACTTGAAGTCACAAACCGTGAGTTTGTGGCCTGAACCACCCAGGCATGCCTTTCAAAAGTATTTTCAGGGTGCCTGGATGGCTCAGTCAGTTGGGCGTCCGACTTTGGCTCAGGTCATGATCTTGTGGTTGGAGCCCCACGTCAGGCTCTGTGCTGACAGCTTGGAGCCTGGAGCCTGCTTTGGATTGATTCTCTCTCTCTCTCTCTCTCTCTCTCTCTCTCTCTCTCTCTCTCTCAAAAATAAACATTAAAGAAAAACCGTTTCAAACAAACAAACAAAAATGTATTTTCTAATAGAAGCCTGGGTCCCTGCACTCTGTTGAGGAACATATGTGTGTTTCTGAGATATATGCAGTCTTCTCAGTTGCTGCTGTTCTCTAAATTCAAGCCAGATTTTACCTTAATTATACCCTTGTTGGGTGAAAAACTAAAGCCATGCTGATACTGGCTATATACAATTGCTCAGAAGTCATTGACATAAAAGTACTCTATCATTGGAGAATCTTATCTGGCAGGTTTCATTTATTGATGCTATTTATAGTTTGAAGACAACCAAGTTCAACCAGAGAACATGGTTTCTTTGGCTCCTATTATTTCTTGTTCAAAATCTCATCTTATCAAGTTTACTATTTTTCATAAGTCTACTTGTGCTTGTAAAAGGAAATTCAGGTCTCCCAGACATAATCAGGTTATATTATAGCACATTCAATATTGTTCAATTAATTACTCTTTCACATTCTATACTGATGCAATCAATGATACAGGTTTTTCTCTTTTCTCTAATTGAAAGAGATATATTTGAGCAAGCAATTACAGGAAAGCAGGTCAATAAAATATTCATAAAATAATAACCACTCATCTTAGAAGCAACCTTTACTCTTCTAAGATGTGTATACTTCTCTTATGCTGAGAATAACTTCATTAATTCACTTTCCCTCTTCCTCCACTAGGTCTGAAAAAACAATTTCAAGAAATTAAAGAAAGTAAAACAACCCTAAAAACTATAAAACTGATAATAGTTTCTTTTTACACTGGTCAAAATGTCTTGGGTCAATGAAATACTGATTTTGGCAACCTGATACATCACTTCACCCATGTGGCTCCATCTTGACCCAGACACTACTATAGGAGAACAGATGTTTCTCAAATTTCACATGACATTATACATTCCACCTGTTTTTGTGACAGATGATTTACTTTCTGACACTTAAACAAATCTCCCTAACCGTTCTTCCCGCCCTCCCTCCAAATCAAGGTCACGTCAACAGAGAATTGCCTGAGCTTAATGAGATTCTAGTCTACCTTTTTGTAGAGGCAGAAACGACTTTGTAGAGGCAGAAACGACCTCCAGAAAGGGAAATTAACCTTACTCATGTCACTTGGAAGAGGAGTGTAGCTCAAGGTATGGCTGAGCCTGAAATTCTGCTTCTAGGATCTCAGTTTCAGTGCTTTTCTATAACTACATAATTTTATGTGTATAGAATTTTGGGTATCTATCCATCCATCCATCCATCCATCCACTCACATATCTTTCAAATTACTCCCTTTCTTTTTTTTCAATATATGAAATTTATTGTCAAAATGGTTTCCATACAACACCCAGTGCTCATCCCAAAAGGTGCCCTCCTCAATACCCATCACCCACCCTCTCCTCCCTCCCACCCCCCATCAACCCTTAGTTTGTTCTCAGTTTTTAACAGTCTCTTATGCTTTGGCTCTCTCCCACTCTAACCTCTTTTTTTTTTCCTTCCCCTCCCCCATGGGTTTCTGTTAAGTTTCTCAAGATCCACATATGAGTGAAACCATATGGTATCTCTCTTTCTCTGTATGGCTTATTTCACTTAGCATCACACTCTCCAGTTCCATCCACGTTGCTACAAAAGGCCATATTTCATTCTTTCTCACTGCCACGTAGTATTCCATTGTGTATATAAACCACAATTTCTTTATCCATTCATCAGTTGATGGACATTTAGGCTCTTTCCATAATTTGGCTATTGTTGAGAGTGCTGCTATAAACATTGGGGTACAAGTGCCCCTATGCATCAGCACTCCTGTATCCCTTGGGTAAATTCCTAGCAGTGCTATTGCTGGGTCATAGGATAGGTCTATTTTTAATTTTCTGAGGAACCTCCACACTGCTTTCCAGAGCGGCTGCACCAGTTTGCATTCCCACCAACAGTGCAAGAGGGTTCCCATTTCTCCACATCCTCTCCAGCATCTATAGTCTCCTGATTTGTTCATTTTGGCCACTCTGACTGGCGTGAGGTGATATCTGAGTGTGGTTTTGATTTGTATTTCCCTGATAAGGAGCGACGTTGAACATCTTTTCATGTGCCTGTTGGCCATCCGGATGTCTTCTTTAGAGAAGTGTCTATTCATGTTTTCTGCCCATTTCTTCACTGGGTTGTTTTTCGGGTGTGGAGTTTGGTGAGCTCTAATTACTCCCTTTCTAAACACCAAGAAGAAAAAAAATGGAGATGGCGTGCTCTCTCTCTCTCTCTCTCTTTGGTTGAGTTTATTGAAACATAATTTTCATTAATAAAGTGTACCTGTTTTAATGTATATTTCTACTAGTTTCGACAAACACATGCAGTCATGTAACTGCCACCACAAGTCAAAATATAGAATAGTCTCGTTATACCAGAAAATTGCTTCATGTGGCATTTTATTCTTACTGTATTGACAGTGTTGGTAAAGGACTTAGCAATTAATAGAAAATTCTATTTGACTAAATGTTTAGCTTAACTGTGAGGTAACCAAAAAACACTTTGGGTACCACTTTGGCTGGAAAGCTTTCTAAAATGGCTGAGTCCATTTGCTGCCTTATAAGTAGAGAAGAGAAACGTACAAGATATAGGCCAATTTACTATTGGATTGGATAGAATTCCTAAGGTGAGAAAACTGAGAAGGACTCTACCAAATCAAAGAAAGGAAGAAAAGAAGAAAGGAAGGGAGGAAGGAAAAAGGGAAGGAAGAGGCAACGAGAGGGGAGATGGCAGAGGAAATTTTGCTTATTCATATATTTTGCAGTCAGTCTTGAAGGTTAATATAGACAAAGGATTTGTTAAACCCTGCTGAATGTGTGCCCACCTGCTAGAAACTGCCTGGAAATAGATTTTTAAGATTGTTTTGTTATTTCCTTTGTTGTCCTACAAGTTATTTATGTAACAAAACCTCCAGTAAATTAAGGCTTTATTTGGTTAGGCTTAAATCAATCAAGATATGACAGCACAAATAATCACTTTTCTGTCTTTTAAAAAATGTAGTTCTGTATAAATTGATATAAATGCCATCATACTTTTGGGTGGGGTGTTTTTTTTTTCTTTTTCCTTTTTTTTATTTTGGCCTCAGATTCTAGAAAATCCACCTGAACTTATTTTCTTACCTTAGATTATTGGTATAATTATCTTTATTCTTCTCCTAATTGGTTTCTGATCTCTCACCTTGATGGTAACAATGTGTATTAATACTTTAAATTACCTCAAATCCTCTGACAAAAGGTGAGGTTTAATTTATAAATTATTTATATCTGGTTTCTCAGTGGCTGACTAAAGAGTAAAGTGCAGCATGGATCTGTACCAATCTTTTGCTTCTTAACTGATAGCCCATATTTTAAGAGGGGTGTGATTCTAATCAAATATTATAGAACAATACAATTTTCTTTTTTAAAAATTTATTTATTTTGAGAGAGAGAGAGAGAGAGAGAGAGAGAAAGAGAGAGAACAAGTGGGGGAGGGGCAGAGATGGAGAGAGAGAGAATCCTAAGCAGGTTCCACACTGTTAGTGCAGAACCTGATGCAGGGCTCAATCCCACAAACTGTGAGATCATGTCCTGAGCCAAAATCAAGACTCAGACACTTAACCAACTGAGCCACCCAGGCACCCCAATACTATTTTCTTAATAACAGATTAGAGCAATAAAAATAATGATTGCTTTAAAAAGGAAATGAATCAAACTCAATTTTTTAAACTAATGCTGATAAGTATGTCACCATTACTTTACAACAAAGACCCATAGACTCAAATAACTAACAAAAACAATAAAAATAAATAATTTTAGATGGCTGTCTATGTACTACATTCTGTTCTAAGTAGTGTTATATATATAAATTTAGTTAATCCTCACTATTGCCCCATGGGCTGAATATTATTATTATACCCACTGTACAGATGAGAAAATTGAGAGGTCACATGCCCAGGATCACATAGGTACTTAAGTGGCTGATATAAATATGGATATATATCCAGAAAATCCAGATCCCATGTTTTTAATGATTATATAATACTTCGTTTCACTATTTTTTGAGTCAGATAATTAAAAACATTATTATATTTATGTATTTTTGAGAGATGGGGGAGGGGCAGAGAGAGGGAGACAGAAGAGTTGAAGTGGGCTCTGTGCTGACAGCAGAGAGCCATGCAGGGCTCAAAGTCCCAAATTGCTAGAACACGACGTGAGCTGAAGTTGGACGCTTAACTGACTGAGCCGCCCAGGCATCCCTAGTCCAATCATTTTCTTAACTGAACCTCAGCACCCCACTTACTGATCAAACTTATTTGATTTAGTGTCTGTCTAAAACAACCTCATATATGTGGATAGTTAGACTTAGACACTCTTGTATCTAAGAAAATCAGGCCGTTTTATTTCTATAAGTGGTCCTGAGGTCCCTAGTTATGTCCCTAAATAGTCAGTGGCACTGGTTTCCTTAGCCTGGTATACTATTTCTTTTCTACTTTGCTAAAACTGGAATGGTCTACAAACATAACAAATATTGATGTTGTTCTCTACTGTTGTTGTATCCATTGAGGTTATTAAATCATGAACATGCACACTGGCAATATCAATGTGATGCCATAACATTCAAATGTCAAATATCTAGATGTTTAGCATCTTATGTACATTAGTACTAACCCTATGACATAATGGACTGAGATTTTTTTCATGGCATTCCAGGAGCATTAGTGTTACTTTATTACAGACTGTTTACATATCATTGAAGATCAAGTGGCAAAAGTAAAGAATAAACATAGTCCCAGAATTTGGAAATCCTTTAAGAACAACAATTCCAATGAGAATTGTTAGGTTCCTAGGCACTTCCTCAGCAGAACTTTCTCATAAATTTCTCTGTTTTCAAACTTTCTGTAAGCAACTATTAATGTATCTAAAAAATATTTAGATCTATTTTTATAAAGTAGAAGCTGTCCAGAAGATTTTTCTTTAATTAAAGAAGAAATGACTACAGGAAATAGATCAATAGAAGCAACATAAATGTTAATACCTTGAATTTTCCTTTCAAATGTGGTTGATAAGCATAAAACTTGAAACAATAGTAAAAATTAAGTAAAGTTATTTTCATGGATCAAATAGCTCACAGGGAGACCATAACTATTGTTGATTAATAGGTGTAGAGTGACTACTCATCCTAATTTATTTATCAAATTGTTGTTCCCTTAACGTTAAGTACATTAGGGTGGTGGTAAAAATGTGGTGCATGAAAAAAAGGTGTAGCATGAGTTGATACCTTAATTGCATATTTCATCTTCCACAAAAATAATTATCTACAGTGGTTTAGTAGATTTCATGTTATCTTCTTTCTGTCAAAGTCAGAGCACAATTAAAAAATAGTACTGTCTCAAAAAAAGTGAGGCATAAATATCTTTAGGTTCCTATTGCTAATAATTTTCCTTCACTCTTTTGTGGTATAAGTTAGATGAAGATCATCATTCAGAAGATAGTCACCTGAGGAAATAATTATGTATGCTGCAAATGCAGACTTGTCTCCCAGCTAGAGGAGTTGAGATGTTTTAAGGAGAAAGCTTCTAGAAACTCCCTCCAATCTTCTCAATCAGAATAATTTCAATATGTGTCTTCCTCCTTCTCTCCCACAACTCTCATTGTCATTCATAGCTATTTTATAGTACCTATTGTGATATTCACTTATTACATTTATTTCTTGAATTCTACCCTAATTCAATTACAAAGGTATCTTTCCCCCTCCTCCCAATTCTAGTTTTTACTTCTTCCCTCAGAATACTGTACTTCCATTTTACCATTTGGTATTGTTTTCTCCATTGAATCCAAACTCTTGTTTTTATCCTTGTTCTTAAAGCAGATCACAAAGATGCCAACCTCAGGCTCTTTCCCCTTCTCTTCCTGTCTGTTCAACAGCTTATATATTACCATACATAGAGCTCATGACTGATTCTGTCAGGAATACAAACAGTATACTCCCCCCAGGTCACTAGAACAACTCCATGTTTATGGCTATTAATTTCAATTCTCAAGCATAGATTCCTTTGTCCTGAAAGGGGTAACTAATATTTACCGAGCACTTCTTAGGCACCAGGCACTGTATCCTGTGAGGAATTATCATACTTAATTTTAACGATGAGGAAACCTGAGGTTCAGATAGGTTAAGTAATTTACCTAGCGTCACCCAGAAAGGGACAGAGTTAGGGTTAAATCCTAGGTCTGAGTGACTTCAAAGTTCATGCTTTCTGCAATACACTATGCAGCTCCCTAAAGTGATCCAGGTTTTATTTATTTAAAATAAAAATAAAGAGAGCTAATACAAATTAAAATTCCCTTCTAAATACTGAAACTCAACCTAGAGAGCAGAACATTTATCATCTGACATGTGCACTTATAATGTTATGTACCAGACCACAGCAAACTTGGGTTTAGTCAACTTGGGTGCAGGTTAAAAAATAGGTAGGTGAGGTGTACTAGACTATAAAAAGTTTGGTGCTTCCTGTGACTCAAATGATTAAGTTTCACCTGAAGCTCATTAACCGAACAAAATTACATTCATGTGGCTTGCAGATGTTAGCGTTTCCTTAGTTTGTTACTGGGAATATATCAAATTTAGGCTGTGCCTTGAGGCTACGTGTCTTGAATGAAATAACCAGTCATATAGTTAATCAAGAGTTAACTTAGTCGAACGACTGGTTTGACAAAGTTTCCTTTTTATTATTAAGTTGACTCACCAAGTTAACTGGAGTAGACCAATCTGGCAGTAAAACAACAAAATTCCTCAAATCGTCTACAAAGTTATCTCACTCTATAAATCCTACCAGGAGAGGGATTCATACAGCATTCTCCATTACCAACTACAACTTATGTCCTTTCTGAGAATTCTTTGCCAGGTTTTCAGATATGAAAGTTCTGTAGAAACATTTAGTAAAGTGTAAGCCATCATCTTAGGGAAATTTACTGTAGAATGATGTTACAGTACTCCAAACCATGGCACTAATCTGCCACCACTAACTTGCCAAGAAAGAATTTTGTGAAGACAGCCTCAAAATGCTACTTGACTATATATTAAGATGTAAGGAACAAATTGCTTAAGTTACCAATTCACTAACAGGATACATATGCAAAGCAAGGAAAAGTAACTAATTCTATAATCAAAACCAGGACTACATGTATTTCTAAATTTTTTAGGGATTTGTGGTGTGGGAGTAGGGGAGTCGGGAGATTTGCTTTTATCAATGCCCAAGGACATGCTTTCATAGTTTATAGTTTATTTTTATTATGAAAGTCTTAAATACCTTCCTCAAGTCTCTATCCTCTAAGAACGTAATGTGGTGAATAATGTATATAAATGCATATTCCTGACATGGGGACATGTAGTATGTGCTATGGCGGGGGGGGGGGGGACAAAAGAGCACCTTCAAGGATGGTATATAACTAAAGAATGTACTAAAGCAGTGGCTCTTCAATTTGGTGCATGAATCAGAAATGCCTGCTTCCACAACCAATACTCCTTCCCTAGTTTGAGTTTCTGATTTAGTAGTTCTGGGATGACAAACAAGAATTTGTACTTCTTTTTTTTTTTTTTTCAAAAATTTTTTTTAACATTTATTTATTTTTGAGACAGAGAGAGACAGAGCATGAACGGGGGAGGGGCAGAGAGAGAGGGAGACGCAGAATTGGAAGCAGGCTCCAGGCTCTGAGCCATCAGCCCAGAGCCCGACGCGGGGCTCGAACTCACGGACCGCGAGATGGTGACCTAAGCTGAAGTCGGACGCTTAACCGACTGAGCCACTCAGGCGCCCCAAGAATTGGTACTTCTAACAAGTTCCTGAGTGATAGTGGTACAGAGGCCAAGCTTTGAGAACCACTGCACTAAGGGTATTAACATGTGAAAGTGGAATCTGTGAATCAACCACTCCAAAAGGTCATAAAGACTAAAGAGTCACTTTAAGGATAGCTGCAACACAGCACTGAACTTTACAGGAAGAAAAAGCTATGCCAGAGAAGGAAAAAAAATTAGTCTAATTAGTTGGTTGATAGATTTAGTTCACAAAGGTATAATATGGTATTCAAAAAAAATTTTTTTTTAAATCACTGTATCTCTCTTTTGCCACCAAGACTGTTAAGATCTTGGGGATTTAGGGAAGTCTGAACATCCTTCCAGTAAATCCATACTGACTAGATTTTAATTCCACTGTATTTTCTTCCAAGACTTCAGTCATGGCTTCTGGGCTTCCCTTAAGAAAGTGGTCCCACTCATGCCACTTCAGCAGACTTTCTTAATTGAAAACATTAGTGCTGCTTTAGGAATAGATCCTAACTGTGGGATGGGAGGGGAATAAGGAGAGCTCATGCACTTGGCTTGGTTTAAATCCTGCTTAGACTTGATATGTACTTCAATCCCTCTTTTACATGGCCAAATATAAAAAAGAAAAAAAAAACCCAAGATTTAAGAGCAACTGGATGATCCAAGAGCAGATGAAAGGAAACCACATTTTTAAAGGGAATATAGTCTCTTAACCACATGCTGCTCAGGATATCTGGACAAATGGGCTTTATTGATATCTGGAAAGAAAGATAAAATTCATAGTAGAATTCATGGTTACTGATGTCCCAAAACTTCTTTTTACAAC
This sequence comes from Prionailurus viverrinus, assembly GCF_022837055.1. NCBI lineage: Eukaryota > Metazoa > Chordata > Mammalia > Carnivora > Felidae > Prionailurus > Prionailurus viverrinus. Next base: position 79,111,603 of record NC_062579.1, on the reverse strand, counting down.
CAAAACCAGAACTGTTACCATCTCACCATATTTCAGTTAACTTAACCAAATCTACCTATTTCCCCCAACTCCTCTATCCCACCTTCAGTCTAGATTCCTGAGCTTGATTTTCAGCATATTGAAAAGTTCTGACAGTATTTCTCTTTCTCCCAAGAGTCTGTTCTCCTATCTGCCAGGGGACTTAGTAGGACCTACAACTCTGGCTGAGATTCAGGTGAGCAAACAGAAAATTGCATTTGCAAAAAGACTGAGAAAGTTGTTTCTCCATTGGTCTAACATATTTTAACTTTTTTCTTTGAATTGACAAATAAAAAGTTGCTTTGAATCTGTGTGTGTGTGTTTCTCTTCACTGAACAGACCAAACCAATCAGCTGTTTAATACCCTGTAACCTAAATTGTAGGATTAAGTACCTCCAGGCTTTCTCCTGTTGTTGCTTTGCATTTAAATGAATGAGGGTCACTGGTGGGTCATTCTGAGCCCAGAGATACTCGAGCCTTTAAGAGTGCAAGAAGCAGGCTCCCTTCATCAAGGGCAATTGGATAACCTCTGACAAAGTGTATTTTGCCTTAGTCCCAGTCCTCCTTCCACTGGCCCTTCTGATGTTGCCCTTAAGGCTCTCCTCTTACATAAGGACTACATCTGGCTTTGATTTCCTTGAGAAAAACTCCCCATGTTACAAAACTCTCCCTCTCCTCTCTCTCACAGCCATTAAAAATAATTTACCTGCCTTGTGCCTCATTTCCCTTGGGATTAAGGTGAGCCCTAATCTCATCTCTGGTAAAGTGTTAATTACTGGTTTAGTGCATTACTTAATTTATAATATGCATGTGAACAGGTGATTTCTGGTTAAGTCCAGAGGAATGACTCTAATAATGGGAATTTCGAGGAATGTGGTAAGTTTGTAGGACATAGTTTTGGTCTGGGATATTTTTCCTGCAAATTGCTCCATATTGAGACAAACCTCTACTTTCCCAGCACATATACTTAACTTTTTTCCACTTCTGAAAAAAAGTAAACCATCTCTGAGATTTCTAGTATACACCAAGAATCTCGTTTTCAGATAGACAGTGGTTCCCAGTCAGTCTCCTAGAGTGGATCTTGAGCATTTGCTTTTTTCAAATTATTCTGCCAGAGGATTTTGTTATGTGCTCCTGCTTGGGAACCATGGAAATACAGAAATAATGGCATTCTGCTCCATCAGAAGGCAGCAAATCCAGGCCTGATATTGCTTCTGCTCACAATGTTGCTTAAACACAATTTCCTAATTCATGTCAAATTATGGTATTGCTCTGGAAAGAATGCAAAATTAACATCTATGAGTATATATTCTTTCATTTATTCTCTCTCTCACCCCCCTGCATATCTATTACCAGCAGTTATTTGATCTGCAACAGGGCCATGTAAAGAACAATACAGAAAAACATTTTTAAGGTGAGGCAGGCCAGGCCTTCACTTCATTTCAGTGTTTTCAAATGTTCATTGCCATCTTATATACTTGGGACAAGTTACTCAAAATTTTACATAATAATACAAAGCATATATAAATAAACATGGTAGAAAAGTGATTCTAGAAAGTCAACTAATGAGTTTCTTTTACATTTCTCCAGATTCTGTAAAAATAAAAAAAAGACTCACAGCAGCAAAGGTCATTTACCACACTTAGAATTGGTAGTATCTAGGGGTATCTGGGTGGCTCAGTTGGTTGAATGTCCGACTCTTGGTTTTGGCTGAGGTCATAATCTCACGGTTCGTGGGTTTGAGGCCCTTGTTAGGTTCTGCACTGATAGCTGTCATTTCTCCAGATTCTGTTCAAAAAAATTCTGGGCTGCACTGTCAGCCCAACGGAGACAGCTTGGGATTCTCTGTCTCCCACCCTCTGAGTAATAGTCCGTGGTGTATGCACCACAACCTCTTTATCTATTAATCAGTTGTTGGTACACATTTGAACTCTTTCCATAATTTGGCTATTCCAACAAACCTCTTTAATGTAATTTTAAAATATCCTTTTACTCATAGCTGTCACTCATAAGAACCTGGAGGTACATTTGAATTGTCATTTCTGATTTCATAAACATTATCGCGTCACTGGTATAACATGACAATATTTATTATTATAAACTTGAATTACCACCATTTTAATTATGTACAATCTTGTATGAGAGGGGAAAATTAGATATTTTATCTTCAGTTCCCCCAGGAAGAAGTAGGATACTTAGGGGATAGCCACCTGGAAGTTAGAGTATTAGTTAATATCTGGGAAGCCTTGAACAATTGAGTGTGAGTTAGCAAGGGATAGGAACATCTACTTCTATATTAAAGTGAGGCTTTATACTTCTAGTTATTTGATGTTAAGCAAGTCACTGCCCCTCTCAGTGCTTGAGTTTTGTCATCTGTAAATAATACTCTGTCTAGGGAGTCTTTCATCTCTGTCCTGCAGTAGAGTTTAATTCTTCCTCATTTACCTACTTTTCTGGGTAGTGAATATTAAACTTTATATTAAATAAAGGCATTCCTCCTCCAATTCCCCCAATCTCAATGGTAATAATATTTTTATAATATTTTCAATATTTATGAAGGCTTTTTGCATGTTCTCTCATGGAGGATAATAGCAGCTACACTGTATAATAGGTTTTATTGTCCTCATTATTTTTGTGAAATTGAGGCATAGAAATATTAAGTGACCCACTTCCTGGTCATTCACCTCATGGAGTTAAATTCAGATCTGTGTGACACCAAAATACATGCTCCTAGTGTGGCATAGCAGGGGAACTAGGCAGATTTCATTATACAAGGATGGAAACTGCATACTTTAAACTTGTGTCAAAATAAGTTCCTACATGAATTTTTAGCTGACTATTTAGAATCTATTCCATGAGCCTAAACTGATACCTTCCTGGCGAGGGCTCTCATTAAAGCAGTTAGTCTTTTAAATAGTATGTTTCTACTGTCTAGTTTTCTGAGGGAAGAGCTTTCCTCCTTGAAATTGTATAGCACAATATCAGTAGCATGTCTAATTTATTTCTGTTCTAGTTGGTTCTAAAACCTATATTGTGCGTCAGACACTTTGCTGTTAATAGATTTTACATAAAACGTATTATTAACAATAAAATCTAGCCCCTAGTGAGAAAATTAAATCGAATCCTTCTTAAACATTTACTATTCAGTTCAGGCACTTCATGAATGGCTAATTAATTTCTTATATAGCTTCTAAAATTCCCTATAAAATGTACCATGTAATTTGGGTTTTTCAATTGACTGAAATGATAATTCTCTAATTTTCTCTGTCTTCATCAGAAAGGCTCTCTGAGATTGACTGGAGGAAAAGAATAATGCTACTGAAACTGGAAATGTATACACTGGAGCCTCATAAACATTCCCTGGGGCCTTGGTGGAACTATCTTCCAGGTTCTCATGAGTCCAAATATATCATGTAGAAATTGTACTTAAAAATCCTATTGTAGTTTTATATAGCATAGTTAAAAGTGAGGGCTTTGATGTGGTGCCTGGATGGCTCAGTTGGTTAAGGATGACTCTTGATTTTGGTTCTGTCATCACAGAGCCTGCTTGGGATTCTCTGTCTCCCTCTCTCTCTCTGCCCCTCCCCTGCTTGCATGTGGGCACTCTCTCACTTTTTTTCCCTCAAAAATAAATAAATAAACGTTTTTAACAAAGTGATGGCATTGCAGGCCAGAGAGATCTGGTTTCAAACCTGCGTTAGCCACTTACTGTATGACTTTAAATGAGTTATTTAATTTCTCTATGCCTCAGTTTCATATACAAAATGAGAATAATAGGGATCCTGGGAAGATGGCGGCGTAGGAGGACACTGGGCTCACTGCACCTCCTGATGATCACTTAGATTCCACCTACACATGCCTAAATAACCCAGAACTGCCAGAAGACTAGCAGCAGGGAGTCTCCAGAGCCAAGGGCAGACGAGAGGCCCACAGAAGAGGGTAGGAAAGGCAGAGGGGCGGTGCGCGCTACACGGACTGGCGGCAGGGAGCCAGGGCAGAGGGGCTGCCACCGGCCAAGCAAAGCCACTGACTCTGGCTTGCAAAAGCGGAGGGGCCAGATGGAGTGTGTTCCAACAGCAAGCGGGACTTGACATCTTGAAGGTTATAACCTAACAGCTCTGCTTGGAGAACGGGAGACCAGGAGGACAACCAGAGGGAGAGTTGTTGAGCCCCTAACAACAGAGCTCAGCTTGGCGGGGAACAAAGGCGCTCGCCAGCGCCATCTCCCTCACCCATCCCCCAGCCAAAATTCCAAAGGGAACCAGTTCCTGCCAGGGAACTTGCTTGCACCGTGCAAACACCCAATGCTGTGCTTCTGCGGATCCATCCCTCCAGCGGGTCTGACTCCCTCCCGGTGCTGTAGGGCCCCTCCCGAAGCGGATCTCTGAAGGAAAAGCGAGCTGAGCCTGCCCCTCCCGCCCCCGTGCACCTTGCCTATCCACCCCAGCTAATACGCCAGATACCCAGCACCACAAGCCTGGCAGTATGCAAGTAGCCCAGACAGGCCACACCACCCCACAGTGAATCCTGCCCCTAGGAGAGGGGAAGAGAAGGCACACACCAGTCTGACTGTGGCCCCCAGCAGTGGGCTGGGGGCAGACATCAGGTCTGACTGCGGCCCCGGCCACCAACGCAAGTTATTCAAGACAGCACAGGGGAAGTGCCCCGCAGTCCCCCACCACCCCAGGGACTATCCAAAATGACGAAATGGAAGAATTCCCCTCAGAAAAACGTCCAGGAAATAACAACAGCTAACGAACTGATCAAAAATGATTTAAACAATATAACAGAAAGTGAATTTAATAGTCATAAAATTAATCGCTGGGCTTGAAAGCAGTATAAAGGACAGCAGAGAATCTCTTGCTACAGAGATCAAGGGACTAAGGGACAGCCAGGAGGAGCTAAAAAATGCTATCAAAGAGATGCAAAATTAAATAGAGACACTACGGCTCCGATTGAAGAGGCAGAGGAGAGAATAGGTGAACTAGAAGATAAAATTATGGAAAAAGAAGAAGCTGAGAAAAAGAGAGATAAAAAAATCCAGGAGTATGAGGGGAAAATTAGAGAACTAAGTGATGCACTAAAGAGAAATAATACACGCATAATTGGTATTCCAGAGGAGGAAGAGAGAGGGAAAGGTGGTGAAGGTGTACTTAAAGAAATAATAGCTGAGAATTTCCTGGATCTGGGGAAGGAAAAAGGCATTGAAATCCAAGAGGCACAGAGAACTGCCTTCAGACAGAACTTGAATGGATATTCTGCACGACATATCATAGTGAAACTGGCACAATACAAGGATAAAGAGAAAATTCTGAAAGCAGTTAGAGATAAACGTGCTCTAACATATAAAGGGAGACCTATAAGACTCGTGACCGATCTCTCTACTGAAACTTGGCAGGCCAGAAAGGCATGGCAGGAGATCTTCAATGTGATGAACAGAAAAAATATGCAGCCGAGAATCCTTTATCCAGCAAGTCTGTCATTTAGAATAGAAGGAGAGATAAAGGTCTTCCCAAACAAACAAAAATTGAAGGAATTCGTCATCACTAAACCAGCCCTACAAGAGATCCTAAGGGGGATCCTGTGAGATAAAGTACCAGAGACATCGCTACAAGCATGAAACCTACGGACATCACAATGACTCGAAACCCATATCTTTCTATAATAACACTGAACATAAATGGACTAAATGCACCAACCAAAAGACATAGGGTATCAGAATGGATAAAAAAACAAGACCCATCTATTTGCTGTCTACAAGAGACTCATTTTAGACCTGAGGACACCTTCAGATTGAGAGTGAGGGGATGGAGAACTATTTATCATGCCACTGGAAGTCAAAAGAAAGCTGGAGGAGCCATACTTATATCAGAATAACTAGACTTTAAATTACAGGATGTAACAAGAGATGAAGAAGGGCATTATATAATAAACACAGGGTCTATCCAGCAGGAAGAGCTAACAATTATAAATGTCTATGCGCCGAATACCGGAGCCCCCAAATATATAAAACAATTACAAACATAAGCAACCTTATTGATAAGAATGTGGTAATTGCAGGGAACTTTAACACTCCATTTACAGAAATGGATAGATCATCTAGACACATGGCCAATAAAGAAACAAGGGCCCTGAATGATACATTGGATCAGATGGACTTGACAGATATATTTAGAACTCTGCATGCCAAAGCAACAGAATATACTTTCTTCTCCAGTGCACTTGGAACATTCTCCAAGATAGATCACGTACTGGGTCACAAAACAGCCCTTCATAAGTATACAAGAATTGAAATTATACCATGCATACTTTCAGACCACAATGCTATGAAGCTTGAATCAACCACAGGAAAAAGTCTGGAAAACCTCCAAAAGCATGGAGGTTAAAGAACACTGCTACTAAAGAATGAATGGGTCAACCAGGAAATTAGAGAAGAAATTAAAAAATATATGGAAACAAATGAAAATGAAAATACAACAATCCAAACGCTTTGGGATGCAGCGAAGGCAGTCCTGAGAGGAAAACACATTGCAATCCAGGCCTATCTCAAGAAACAAGAAAAATCCCAAATACAAAATCTAACAACACACCTAAAGGAAATAGAAGCAGAACAGCAAAGACAGTCTAAATCCAGCAGCAGAAGAGAAATAATAAAGATCAGAGCAGAAATAAACAATATAGAATCTAAAAAAACTGGAGAGCAGATCAACGAAACCAAGAGTTGGTTTATTGAAAAAATAAACAAAATTGATAAACCTCTTGCCAGGCTTCTCAAAAAGAAAAGGGAGAGGACCCTTTATTCATAGATAAAATCATGAATGAAAATGGAATTATTACAACCAATCCCTCAGAGATACAAGCAATTATCAGGGAATACTATGAAAAATTATATGCCAACAAACTAGACAACCTGGAAGAAATGGACAAATTCCTAAACACCCACACGCTTCCAAAACTCAATCTGGAGGAAATAGAAACCTTGAACAGACCCATAACCAGCCAAGAAATTGAATCAGTCATCAAAAATCTCCCAGCAAATTAAAGTCCAACACCAGATGGCTTCCCAGGGGAGTTCTACCAGACGTTTAAAGCAGAGATAATACCTATCCTTCTCAAGCTATTCCAAGAAATAGAAAGGGAGGGAAAACTTCCAGACTCATTCTATGAAGCCAGCATTACTTTGATTCCTAAACCAGACAGAGACCCAGTAAAAAAAGAGAACTACAGGCCAATATCCCTGATGAATATGGATGCAAAAATTCTCAATAAGATACTAGCAAATCGAATTAAACAGCATACAAAAAGAATTATTCACCAGGATCAAGTGGGATTCATTCCTGGGATGCAGGGCTGGTTCAACATTCACAAATCAATCAACGTGATACATCACATTAATAAAAGAAAAGAACCATATGATCCTGTCAATCAATGCAGAAAAGGCCTTTGACAAAATTCAGCAACGTTTCTTAATAAAAACCCTTGAGAAAGTCAGGATAGAAGGAACATACTTAAAGATCATAAAAGCCATTTATGAAAAGCCCACAGCTAACATCATCCTCAATGGGGAAAAACTGAGAGCTTTTTCCCTGAGATCAGGAACACGACAGGGATGCTCACTCTCACCGCTGTTGTTTAACATAGTGCTGGAAGTTCTAGCATCAGCAATCAGACAACAAAAGGAAATCAAAGGCATCAAAATTGGCAAAGATGAAGTTAAACTTTCACTTTTTGCAGATGACATGATATTGTACGTGGAAAATCTGATAGACTCCACCAGAAGTCTGCTAGAACTGATACATGAATTTAGCAAAGTCGCAGGAGGCAAAATCAATGTACAGAAATCAGTTGTATTCTTATACAGTAATAATAAAGCAACAGAGAGACAAATAAAGAAACTGATCCCATTCACAATTGCACCAAGAAGCATAAAATACCTAGGAATAAATCTAACCAAAGATGTACAAGATCTGTATGCTGAAAACTATAGAAAGCTTATGAAGGAAATTGAGGTAGATATAAAGAAATGGAAAAACATTCCATGCTCATGGATTGGAAGAATAAATATTGTCAAAATGTCAATACTACCCAAAGCTATCTACACATTCAATGCAATCCCAATCAAAATTGCACCAGCATTCTTCTCGAAACTAGAACAAGCAATCCTAACATTCATATGGAACCACAAAAGGCCTCGAATAGCCAAAGTAATTTTGAAAAAGAAGGCCAAAGCAGGAGGCATCACAATCCCAGACTTTAGCCTCTACTACAAAGCTGTCATCATCAAGACAGCATGGTATTGGCACAAAAACAGACACACAGACCACTGGAATAGAATAGAAACCCCAGAACTAGACCCACAGACGTATGGCCAACTAATCTTTGACAAAGCAGGAAAGAACATCCAATGGAAAAAAGACAGTCTCTTTAACAAATGGTGCTGGGAGAACTGGACAGCAACATGCAGAAGGTTGAAACTAGACCACTTTCTCACACCATTCACAAAAATAAACTCAAAGTGGATAAAGGACCTGAATGTGAGACAGGAAACCATCAAAACCCTAGAGGAGAAAGCAGGAAAAGACCTCTCTGACCTCAGCCGTAGCAATTTCTTACGTGACACATCCCCAAAGGCAAGGGAATTAAAAGCAAAAATGAACTACTAGGACCTTATGAAGATAAAAAGCTTATGCACAGTAAAGGAAACAACCAACAAAACTAAAAGGCAACCAACGGAATGGGAAAACATATTTGCAAATGACATATCGGACAAAGGGCTAGTATCCAAAATCTATAAAGAGCTCACCACACTCCACACCCGGAAAACAAATAATTCAGTGAAGAAATGAGCAGAAAACATGAATAGACACTTCTCTAAAGAAGACATCTGGATGGCCAACAGGCACATGAAAAGATGCTCAACGTCGCTCCTCATCAGGGAAATACAAATCAAAACCACACTCAGATATCACCTCAGGCCAGTCAGAGTGGCCAAAATGAACAAATCAGGAGACTATAGATGCTGAAGAGGATATGGAGAAACGGGAACCCTCTTGCACTGTTGGTGGGAATGCAAATTGGTGCAGCCACTCTGGAAAACAGTGTGGAGGTTCCTCAGAAAATTAAAAATAGACCTATCCTATGACCCAGCAATAGCACTGCTAGGAATTTACCCAAGGGATACAGGAGTGCTGATGCATAGGGCCACTTGTACCCCAATGTTTATAGCAGCACTCTCAACAATAGCCAAATTATGGAAAGAGCCTAAATGTCCATCAACTGATGAATGGATAAAGAAATTGTGGTTTATATACACAATGGAGTACTATGTGGCAATGAGAAAGAATGAAATATGGCCCTTTGTAGCAACATGGATGGAACTAGAGGGTGTGATGCTAAGTGAAATGAGCCATACAGAGGAAGACAAACACCATATAGTTTCACTCTTATGTGGATCTTGAGAAACTTAACAGAAACCCATGGGGGAGGGGAAGGAAAAAAAAAGTGGTTCGAGTGGAAGAGAGCCAAAGCATAAGAGACTCTTAAAAAGTGAGAATAAACTGAGGGTTAATGGGGGGTGGGAGATAGGGGAGGGTGGGTGATGGGTATTGAGGAGGGTACCTTTTGGGATGAGCACTGGGTGTTGTATGGAAACCAATTTGACAATAACTTCATATATTGAAAAATAAAAAAAGGGGGGGGGAAACAAAATGAGAATAACATTTATTCCTTATGAAATTCTATGATGATCAAGTGAGTTAATGTATAAAGTGTACAGTTATGGTCTGGTATGTAGTAAACTCTTAATGGTAACTTGAATTGTTATTGAGTAGAATTCAAGACTAACTTACTTTGTATCTCTATAGTATAATGCATGGTCTTCCCACCTTCTTATTTATGAACTACTTTTTCATGAAGAAGTAGAAAAAGTTGATGATGGTAGAAGATCAAGCAAATAAAGTCCCTGAGAAGCTGGAAGACAATGACATTTTTTCAGTCTCTATTTCCCTCTTTACTGAGATTCTTGGCAAATCCAGAGAGGGCCTAACTAACAATGCCACATCAACTGGAAGCATCCAGTACATTGCTGCCTCTTGGGGGATCTTCATAAAATCTCCAGAAGCATTATTCCTTTGTAGATTATCAGTTGTTTTTCAGAAAACATTATTTACAGAAGGGAGATAATAAATAGTACATTCTCTGGGCTGTCCTGAGGGAATTAGCAGAAGCCTGATGTGATGGCTGGATTTAAACAGTTCTAGTAGCAGTCTGCTTCTATTTTGTACTGTAGATCACTCATGCCCCATGTAACCTTCCTTAAAGTAATCCTCCCTGTACCACAGGTAAAATGGATGATTTAACTCACAACTCACAAAGGAAATGGGCCACATGCAACAGGGCTCTAAATAACACAAATAGTCTTTTTGTGAACAATCTTTAGACTGTAGCCAGTGATAATCTGGCCTGTGAAACAGAAGAACATAAGGTCTTTCACCAAAACCAAACCAAAACAAAACAAAAACAACAATAACAACAAAATACACATCGACTGCTACTGATTGCAATCACACTAGGTTTTGGACCCATATTAGGGATGATAAAACTGGAGAGTGACTAATCAAGTCAGCAGCCCAAAGTCCTTCCGCTTTGGGAGTAAGAAAAAAGAAATGATCTTGATTCTCTTCCATAGCCCAGGAGACTGAGCAGGCAAAATGCCCTCCTTGGCATGTCAAAGAGAAAACTCTCCTTCCTTCCCCTACTCAGCCTCTCAGTAAGGAGAGAATTACTCACTTGAACTCAGTGGCCTCTACAAGTACCAGCAAAGCAGTTTTTCTATAGAGTTCTGAAAGCAGCACCAAACATTTTCCAGAAGAAGCAGGGAGGAGTGGTAGCTGTTTTAGGACCAGAAGATCACCTCCTCCCCACCCTTTGGCAACTTCTTAGAGAGGCTGAACTGGAATTCTCTGCCATACCACAGCAGGTGAGAGAGACAATCTTCCTCTTATTTCTTAACACAGAGTTGGCAGGTGGCAAATCTGTGACCCAGGTGAAGTTGGTTCTAGATAAGGCTGGCGGATAAAGTACAGGAGAAGTCCAGTGAAATTTGAATTTCAAATAAACAAATAATTTTTTAGTAGAAGCATATACTTTTGGGACACACTAACACACAGAAACATGTGTTCTTTATCAACATTCAAATTTAACTGGGCATCCTGTATTTTTATTTGTCAAATCTGGCAACCCTAGTTCTAAGGTCTCTCTTACCTTTTCTATTCCTCTCCCGTTTTTCTTTCCATTTCCCCCACTCCCCTTACATGATTAAAAAGGATGCTGGAATATAAGATTCAAATAAAGAAATCCACAAAATACAGAATTAAGCAACAAAATGTGATTAAGCACAGTGCTACCACAGGGAAAATTTAAAAAGCAGTGTATATTATCTAGTCCCTGCTCTCAAAGCCTTTCTAAAATTAAAGGTTTGATTGGGGCCAAATGATGTTGCTTGGGTCCACATCTCATTCTGCAGGTTTTAATGCAAATGTAGGGTAAACTACATCCTTAAAGACTCAAGTGGCTTTTGCTTCTATATAAACCTGGGCACTGAGTCTCTGTTAACTCATTCAAACTGCAATTCCCTATCAAGTGCATAATGATATATAAAATTTGGTAAATGGCAAGGTAATTCATAGCACCAACAGAACTCACAAAGAAGTAAGTATTTATAAAGGAGTTGAGAGCACATAATTATATATGCCAGTTGCTTTAGAGAGGCATATCTTTTGCCTATTTAAAACATATACACATTTTCCTGATCTATAGGGTATAATTAAGTTTTACTACTCAGTCTCAATACAATCATAAAAAATAGTTACTTTGATATTTATTTCTTTAAACAAATTATCTTGAGTAAATTAACTGGCCATATTCTAATTGGTTTCTGTAAACCCTCTTCCAACTCAACTCAACTATCATTTATACCACTGCCAAATTCAAAAAAGTGCAGGGAATGGGGGGAGGTTAATCTGGAAAAGCTATGGTCTCATACCAGAGCATCCTATCTGAAGGGCCTTAGGGAAATAGGTTGACAGTAAATTGTGCTTCTCAAATATCCCTCCCTTGAAGTCCAAGCATTAAGATCTGCTTGAGAAGTCAAGTCCCTTCTAGAAAGTATTTTTGATGCAGTGTAAAACATCCATTTTTCATTTTAGTAAGGCTATGTGTACTAGATGCCAACAAACATTTTAGTGACTTCCATCAAATAACCAATTAATTCTGTCTGTATATTTTTGGAGGGGTAATGGTAGTAGTGGTGAAGAAATTAGTCAAACCAATTTTCACATTGTGCTGGCTGGAGTGAACACAGACTATGGTCTCTACAAATATCACCACTCTGTTTTCTGCTTCTCTTAAACCAGTTTGCACCTTTCTGGTCATATCTGTTAGTTCTGCCCTTTGTGCAATTGAGGGAAGGACACAACTATCTCTTACTCATTACAGCATGTTGCTCAGGTGTTATATACATACATCAAGCACATATGTATGATATTCTGGACTGATGGAAGTTTCCTAGGACATGGGACCAGACAAGTACCTAAAAAACCAAGGTGAGTTGGTTAATGTATGTATGTGTGGGTATGTATATGTATGTGTGTGTGTGTGCGTGTGTGTGTGTGTGTGTGTGTGTGTGTGTGTGTGTAGTCTGAAAAAAATCCACATTACTAAATCTTTTAGAGTTTAACATTTGGGGCATTTAATTTTTTTTTGAAACTTACTAAACTTTAAGGTAGTTAAAAAAAACCCATTACAGCAACTGGCAAGCATGGGTAGAAGGCTAAGAGAAGCAAGGACATTTGTAAGCTCTTATTTATGTGTTTTTCTTTCTAACGGCTGCCAATCTTCCAAGTCAGGAAATATTTGCACATGTTCTAGACATCTTCCTGAAGGTATGAGGCTCGCTTGAAACCATCCTTATACTTGGCCATTCCAATAACACTACAGCAAACTACAGTACCCTGAGAAAAAATATACTCTTTCAAGCTTCCTAAATGACTCATTCAGCAAAAAGTAATAAAAAAAAAGTAAGACTAATATTTCCATCCTTTGGAAATATTTATCTCTACACAGTGCCACCTTTTTTATAGTCAGAGTAGAAAGTTACTTAGGTGGTATAATTTTGAAAGGCCAACCTGTCTCCAGCACTGGCATACCAGGGTGTCATTAGTCAATTCTTTCCATCAAGGCACATCTGCAGAGAGCCCCTGTTAAAATATGCCATTTGGGAAATGGTCACTTTTGCACACATCTTTTTAGTCCCACAAAAAATTGTGCAAAGCATCCATATGTATTCTGTTAGTTCCAAACATATTACATAGGTGATTAAGATAGATTTTCTGGAGACATCTAATTTTTTCATAATACCTTCTTATACAATGACAACACTGATTATAAATGAAGAAAATGAGTGTAGGCAATAGAAAACATACTACATCTACATTGAAAGTTTTGCTTGTCATATATCCCTGATGCCCTTGTTCCTGCTATGTTCAAGGCACTTTACTAGGTGCTCTGGAGGTATAGCCAAAATTAAAAAGTCCCATTCTGCCTCTGAAGAAATTTTCAAACTAGTTGTAAAGACTAATAAATTCTTAAGCATTCACTCCAAGACTTGTAGTTGGTTTTGTACTATGATTCCAACACTTAATTTTGTGACAAGGTGGGAGGAACTCGGCAGGTTACAACATTCTTGTACAGGTTAACAACAGGATTTTGAAACCTGAATGCCTATCTGATGGGACAATATACAGATAATTTTACTTAAGTAGCACACCTGGTACATACACCTCTTCATCTCAATGCCAAATGTGCCTCCATCCACCTGCTCAATTCTCTTCTTCTGCCAGCCTCTCATTTTTAAGCTATAGCCATTTAGCTGCTACATATAATTTATTCCAGTTTAGACTCTGGGAGAAATTCTATTCTTAGGCAGAAAACACAAAATGGTATCCTAAATTGTTTGTGTGTGTGTGTGTGTGTGTATATATATATATATATATATACACACATGTATACACATATGTATATATATACATATATGTATACACACACATATATATATAATTTTCACTCATGTTCTTAGAAATTCATCTATTAGAAAACATACAAAATTTTAAAAATTTGTTAATTTTTAATATCTCTGCCAATCAGAAACCAATCATCCACAAAGAAGATGCTGAGGTTCTGTTTCATATTTGATAGGCACTAACTTTTTTAAAAAAATGTTTATTTATTTTGAGAGAGAGAAAATGAACACGAGTGGGGGAAGGGCAGAGAGAGATGGAGAGAAAGAATCCCAAGCAGGCTCTGTGTTGACTGTGGGGCTCTACTTCATGAACCATGAGATCATGTTCTGAGCTGAAATCAAGAGTCAGATGCTTAACAGACTGAGCCACCTAGGGGCCCCAAGAGAGGCACTACCTTTCAATTATCCTTTGTTGTTTCCCTCTTCTCTGGGGCTCCCAGCAGGAGCAGTAATTTAGGCCTAATGCCTCTAGCCCTGGAGACAGGCCGTTTCTCACTAGAAAAGAGTGCAGAAGTGACAGGAAGGAATCTCTGCCTTCCTAGGCCTTTCAAGAGTCTGAGTAGAAATTTAGTCACGAGCTTAAGTGTCCTACAAAGTGTCCGATAAAGCCAATCTGATTTGTTCCTGTCTGCTTCTGAAATCTAAATCCCAGAAAAAGTTCCTCAGACTTGAGTGTGTCTTGGTGCTTGTCATAAAGGAAACAAATACACTGAGGCACACATCATGAACAATCTTCATAACTGACCTCAGCTCACCAGTTTCCTATATACTTCTATACTTGAGCAGATATTTTTTTTCAACTAGCTGAATGCTTTTTGAATCTGGCTTGTAGATGTTGAACTGAATGTAATATAGTAGAGTTAAGAGCACAGACCTTAATTAGTTAAGAGTTAGGAAAATAGTGGGTTGACTCCTGATTTTGCAACTTACTGGCTTTGTGAACTTGTTTAGTAACTGAAGTTCTTGAGTCCTCAGTTTCCTTAGTTATGAGATGGGAGGATGATGACAACAATGGCATTCACCTCATAACACTCTTACAAAATATAAATGGTATATGCAAATAAAGCACTAGGCACATTGTAAACATTCAATAGATGTTACCCATTTTTAGGACACTAAGCTCACTATCTCTAAAGTGACTAACATTTAATTCTCTATCTTTCATCTTCCTCAATGTGTATACCAACTAAGTTTATTTCATTTTAATTTTTTCTCAGAGTCAAGAAAAGCTATCCTTCTATGAGAACCCTTAACCTTGTCCTTTTTGATTACGGTGGTGTTTTTGTTTTTGTTTTGTTTTGTTTCTCTTCAGTTAATGATTTATACAAAATGTTACTGGTAGTGCTTAGAATATAATCAATCTTCTTTTCCCTCAGGGGACCCTGAATAATCCAACCTCTCTTCCCTAGTCATAAAGGGACTCTGCCTATAAATGACATACCTACAAGGAGCTTTCTTATTTTTCCAACACAAATTACATAAACCACCTCTATATTGCTATTTCTCCAACTGAAATGACACACAATTTATGCCTCATTTTCCCTCTCTTTCTCCATGCTCTGGTGGAGAAGGAATTTGTTATAACTTGGGTGTAGCTGAGCAAAGAAAAATAAGGCTACAGGTTAAAAAACTGCTTACATATTCTGATAGTCTTTGATATTTTAGCACAATTTTACTCATAGTCCTCTTTGTAAGAATCTGCCTTCACTGTAGCCCCAGCAACATAAAAAATGTAAGACTTTCCATTTTTTTTCTTTGACACTTCCAGAGAGCTACAGTGTCACATTCATTACTAAATGCAATCGTAGCATCACTCACAAAACTACCTTAGACACAGATATGCCAATATGGTGGAAGGTGGGAAATTCCTAAAACCAAGTTAGCACTCTTTTACTTCAAGAGTTAGGATTGCCTAAATTCTATTTTCTAAAGTGTCTGTTTCATAAAATTTAGTGAAGACCTAGCTAACTAGTTTTTAGTAGTCAGCTACTAGAGGGTCAAGGAAAGCAAGAACTCTTGATTCTTCAACCACTTTTAATGAATTTACTGAGAATCTGACCACAATCCTATCTATTTATCTGTATATCTATACATAATTTATATTCTATATGTGTATAACATATATACATACAAAAATATAGTATTTACAGGTACACAAAGTGTTTTGTATATATATGTATGCATGCATATATGCATATATGTACATACCTATACATGTATATTACATATAAATATATATGTATATGCAAAAGAAAACTAAATTTTTGATATATTGGAGAATACATTAGTGTTTCTAGCAATGCTCTCACTCACTCCCATCTCTCTTTAAAATGGTTTATAAAAAGCTTGTCCACATAAAGTTTCCTAGGACTGATATATTAGAAAGAGCTTTAAGTGTATAAGCTAAGCATCATTTGTACAATTTTGTATATCTGTTTTTAAGTAACTCTATTATTCCCCCACCCAAAGAGATTTATACTTTTATTTTATAAAACTTTTTATAATTAGGATGCTTTTATCTGATTGACCCCATGCTATAGTTTACTTGCCTTGGCTTTTGTTTAGAAATGCATATTTGTCTCCACACATTTGAATTAGTCTTTTCTGTCCCTAGAACAACTTGATAAAATCAACTTAATTAGAAATATAAAGGGGTACCTGGGTGGCTCAGTCTGTTTAGCTTCTGACTTCAGCTCAGCTCATGATCCTGAACTGGAGCCCTACATGGGCTCTTTGCTGCCAGCACAGGGCCCACTTCAGATCCTCTGTGCCCCTCTCTCTCTGCCTCCTCTCTCTCTATCTCTCAAAAACAAACAAGGGTTCTACTCCTGAAATCATTGTTGCACTATATGCTAACTAATTTGGATGTAAATTTTAAAAAATAAAAAATAAAATTAAAAAAAATGAACATTAAAAAAACAAATCTAAAGATGTGAGATCATAATTGTTGCATTACTGCAACACACGAAATACAGAATTTGAATTTCTCTCCATGTATATCTGTGAACTTATTAAACATATTATAGAAATTGTGACAAAATTTAATTGTGGCCTCCTAAGACACAAATCCTACATATGACTTTTACTTTCACCTTTCAGTCCTATCATGCTTTTGCTTCTTCCTCCCTCAAGATTTACCAGGAGGCAGAAGTAAATTTTGGTATAACACAAAAAAGAAAAAACAAGCCTAAAACTCAGAGCCTAGGTTATATTCCACAGCTGGAGAGATGTCATGGTCAAGATAGAAATATTCCATTTTTATTCCTAAGGTCTTTAAGCCTCACAACCTTCTACTAATTTGGTCCCATGAGTCTCAATTTACTTAGCATATGTTAATTCTTTTTACCCCCATTACAAATATTCAACCTCAGTTACCTTATTGAAAAAAAAACAAAACAAAAACCTGTTCCTGGAGTCTCAGTTAGAAGCTTCATTAGACTTTCTACATCCAGGGAAAAACAACACAACACAAAACAAAAAACCCTGATATCCCTATTTCTTCCCTCCTTTTGCTCAATCTCACCCTACCTCTCCCTTTCCTTCTTGTTACATATCACTCCTTCCTCAAATGTAGATGCCATAAATCATAGGAAAAATGGCCTCCTTCCTTATGTCTACTAAAACTAAATCAATAAAACATCCCCTCCAAAGTTTTCTGATCATTGTAACTGGCACCTAGTGACTAACACAGTCCTTGGAACATAGTAGGCATTTGATGAGTATTGTTTTATTATAGAAAATGTAAACATTCAAAATAATATTTTTATTTAGTGGAAACATTTAATATTTCTTATGTAGAGAAGCATGAGGGTTACTTAAAAGGGCAATCCCCACTTTTGAGACATATTATCAGAAGGAGGAAATGACACAAGTAAAAGGCAGAACGAAGAGAGGGCTCTGGACTTATGGTAGTGCCCTAGAAAGAATCCATAACCTAGTAAAACAGAAGTCTCAAGTCAGCTGCAGCTTCAGCTCCTGTTTCTGAGGCTCGAAATGTATAATAAAATGCAGTGTTATGCACTTTATGGGTGCTCAAGCAACATTTGTTGGCTGACTTAATTGAGCTATATTTGCAAAATGGCAAGGATGTGAGGAAACTTTCCTACCTAAAAAGAAAGCATTCACAGTGCTAGACATTTGGTAGGCAAATAAACAGTATAATTTCAGCCTAAAAGGAAAAATACTCAAACCCCTATCCAATAGGACTAGTGGCTAGGCAACCCAAATGTCAACACCATGTTTCTGAAACTTAATTTAAAATATCATAAATTTTATGTCATCAACTTTGAGGACATTTCTTTCCTGCCTTTCTGTTCC
Organism: Prionailurus viverrinus; assembly: GCF_022837055.1. Classification (NCBI taxonomy): domain Eukaryota; kingdom Metazoa; phylum Chordata; class Mammalia; order Carnivora; family Felidae; genus Prionailurus; species Prionailurus viverrinus. The sequence goes on along the minus strand of NC_062579.1, from coordinate 79,093,191 downwards.
CATTCTCTGCTCCAACTTCAAATCCAGAAAATGTAATTAATAAACCTAAATCTCACCTGTCTGGTGAGATTTCCGAGTAAAAGCAATGTGTCAGACAGTGATTTAGGAAACCAAATTTTAAGAGTGATACATCTGACAGTGTTTTAAAAAGAAATTTCCATATTCAGCGGTGTACTTCCATAGTGCAAACAATTCAGGAATTTGATTGTGATTGTAATGCCACACCTTCATATACTGACTTAATCTGCTAACTACTAAGGGGCAGATGACTCCTCTGCTCTCTTTCAAATACAAATGCTTAGTTATTCCCAGGATATATTTTTAAGTTTTAGAGCAATAAGATATTTGGGGTAGTCCCTTTCTTCTACTAGCATTAATTTAGTTCCAATTAGGTATCAGGCACATGTGACAATCAAGCTCTAGATCTAAGTATAGAGGTTTACCCTATTTCCGGTGAATTTTTCCTTTCCTTGAAATGGTTGCCTTGAACCTTTTCCTATTCCCTTTTCTGCCCTCACTGCCTACAAATAGCAATGTGGGAATAGATGATTGAGATTAAGGGTGCACTCAAAATTTCATGAAAGTCACGGCAAAATGGCTCCTTTTGGGCATTCAGTTATTTTTCTTTCCCTACTAGTATTCTGCTTAACAAAATGGTGTTAGTTAACAGTAACATAATGAAACATCCTACCTTCCCAATATACCTGCTACCCAGTTTTATTTTGCATTGGTTATAATAGTAGTTAATGAGCTAAAATAATGGGTCTTTCTATCAAGTAGTAGAGGAAAGAATAGAAAAAAAAAACATGGTAACAATCATTTTATTTGGTAAAATGAGGAACTACTTTAAATAAAAGCCAATAAGAAGCTTCTGTATTGCAAGGTGGTGAAGGGAATATAAGACAGTTACTAGGATGCTGATGACAATAAGAATAAGAGTAGTTTACATTTTAATTGAGTTCTAGGCACTGTGTTAGGTGTACTGTCAAAGAGCTGGATGGAACCCTGGATATTATCTATTCTAACACATTTATTTTATAGTTGAGGAAACTGACCCAGAAAAGTCAAGTTACATGTATAGTGTCAGTTAGTGGGAGAGATAGTTTGCCACCCACTATGCTACCCTAAAGGGTCTCGGTCTCCTTCTTAATATTTCATAAAATAACTGTGGTCTCTCTGTGTACATTGCTCTTTGGGAAATTGTTTATTTTTCTAATAGTACCATTAAAAAACAAGTTCCAACCAACTTTATTTTTACTAATATGGTCTCACATGGGAAAATTCCAAGTATGCCTCTACTTCAAGTGACAACCCTTAAGTTATGAGAGTAGCAGATAAAGGTGAAGAGAAAACTCTGTTTTATGACTCTAATAGGGGTAAAAAAGAAGAAATAATAGTACTTTCTCCTAAAAGAAGAAAGAAATATAAAACATACTATTTTAAGTGAGGTTTGTGCTGGCTGCAGGTGGGAGAGGATAGAAAGATAGGTATCTAATTAAAAGAAAAATCAGGGAAAGAAATGGGTTAGAATGTGGAGTGTGTAACTCAGCCTTCATTTAAATGTGCACAGACCTCAGCAGACAGCTGGAAACTTGCCAGAGAACAAGGCTTTGGAAACAAGCTGGAAGACACTGGAGAGACGTTAACTAAAAACAAACAACAGCAGGGGAGGTGGTTGGAAGCACTGAAAAAGAAAAGGACTCTATGAGTCACTCTGAGATTAATTTTGAATGGTATCATGATTCTATTTTGTTGTACAGGGTATTGATATAGCATTTGGTACTAATACATACATCCACATGCATATATTTAACATATATACACAAATATGTATGTTTTTACATAAATGATATAACATTATGAACATTAGAAATATAGAATAGAAAAATTACATGCAGTATATCACTATTCTAACCATTT